>NW_025110358.1:143194-154896 GCF_011392965.1 Frieseomelitta varia
TTCTCGAATTTGTCGGAAGCCTTGCTCTATTCTATTTCGTAGTATTTCAGCATTTTCAATCGACGTTGCGTGTACAATAGAATTTGGACTACGACAAATAGAACCAAAATACATGATATAGCACATTATTTCTATCAAAAAATACCAAATAACAATCTAAGCAGAAAAGAAAGGATAGCTATGACCAGGCTTCGAATCGGACGTTCCAAGATCACACACGAATACCTCCTAAGCAAAACATAACTACTTTTTTGCAACACCTGCGACCAACAAATCACCAACACCTGCTACATGCATGCAGAGAAAATACCGAAATCTAAGAAGTAAATACGGATTAAACCGCTCTAACCTGTCAGAAACAATAAAAAAACGTTATCAACTACCTAAAGGAGACCCAACTACTAGACCAGATATAAAGAGAAAATTCCAGCACGTCGCTAATAAAGACCTCGTAGTCGATGCGGCTCTAAACCCCCATATAAAAAAAATAAAGATTCCAAGTATGATGAAATTTGCTTGAAAGCTTGAAAGTTTAAGCACAGAGCACAACTGGAAAATAATATCTCGGATCCACTCTCGCTCTGTCACATTTAGATTATCGCGACTTAATCTCGATTCAATCTCGCGAGAAGTTTCCAACCAGTTGCAAATTCGTGATCTCAGGTACATTCGTACAGTAAGTAGATGTAGTAAGTAGATGCCAAAATTTGACGAAAAGGTAATCGATAGAATCGACTCTTAGAACGTTGTTTTAATTGGTAATTTCCATTTTGGTTATATTGCAAACACGGCCGGCACTAAATAACGATGATTTACGTTTCGTACAGGTATATACGCACGGGCTGGTTACGTTTTAACCATAAGAACGAATCACGCGCACCTGAGAAAACTCCCATAAAAAAGAAAAAGAAAAAAAGAAATTGCAGACTTTCTTTCTAAATATGGATATTATGACAAGGCATTGAAACGAAATTTCAGCTATAAATTTCTATTTCGACCTTAAACTTTAAAAGAAAAGTTGAAACAAAAGTGGCGCAGTTGTATATACGCTCGTCAAACTCAATTAAAACGAAATAACTGTTGGCTTGTTTCGCCGAAGTTGTTGACGATGACAAAACGCTTTTATCCAGCGCATACCCTGAAAAAGTACGCCCCTAAAAGTTGAGCCTTTTGGACACCGATTTCTTCACGTTCGTCGAAACGAAAACACTCTTCAACTTAGAAGAGAAGAAGAATGTCGCTCCGCGTCGCGGCTTTCGTACGCGTCCCGCAAAAACTTGAAGACCTTTGGTTCCTCCTGTCCCGTGTAACTCGTTCTCTCGCTTGGTAAACTCGTTGATCTTCTTTCCACGCATCCCCGAATATGCAGGGGCCCCTCTCGTGCAGTTTCACTTGTCGTTTCACGGTCGCTCTTCTCGCAGTTTCTTCTCCACAGAGAGAAGCAAGCCCACATCCATATGCAACCGTTGTTGTTGTCGATCCGTTTTTCCATCTCTTGCGTCCTCTCTCCTTTGTCGAAGTCTAGTTTCTTCTAGTAATCACATTGTTTTTTTCCAACTCGGACATTTTTTTCGCAAATTTCTTTCGTCGAAATACGTCACTTAGTTCGGAAAGAGATTCAGAGATCGACAGTTCGTAAATTTGGTGTGCAAATCCAACTTTGTGCTACTTACAAATTCACTACTTTTTTCAAAAATTTTACTAATCACGCGATATACAAATATTTTTTTTTTCAACGTTGAAATATATATATATAAAATATAAAATATGAAACATATACTATATTATATTATATATTTATATATATTATATAAATTATATATACGTATAAAATATAAAATTTGTATAATTTGTAATATTATAAAACATAAATTATATAAAATATAAAATTAAACATAATTATACAAAATATAAAATATAAAATTTGAAACATACATATATATATATTTATATATCTTACGTAAATTATATAAAATACAAAATTTGTATAAAATTTGTATAATTTGTAATATAAAACATGAATTACGTATAAAATATAAAATTTGTATAATTTGTATAATTTGTAATATTATAAAATATAAAATTTGAAACATATATATATATTATATATTTATATATCTTACATAAATTATATATATATATATATATAAAATATAAAATTTGAAACATATATATATATATATTATATATTTATACTATATTATATTATATTATATATACATACATAAATTATATATATAAAATATAAAATTTTAAACATATATATATATATATATATATATATATATATATATTACACTATATTATATTATATATATTATGTATATTTATATATACATATAATATGAAACATAAATATATTATTATTATACTATAATATATTATATATATTACATAAATTGTATATGTATAAATTATAAAATTAGAAATATGATATATATATATATTTTTCAACGTAGAGACAAACCGGAATAAAACACAGAAGAGTGTTCACAGAATTCGTGGCGAAGTTATGCGATACTCGGCCAGTGAACGAGACGCCGCATTTGCGCGGGAATCATTTTTACGGCAGAGAATCCGGCCACTTTTTCTCTGATTCTTTCGACCCACCTTTTCTATACCGGCGTTCAGAGGCCGCGTCGTGTCCTGCCTTTTACGGTACACGTTACCCGCCTCGGAAGCCGCTAATTAGCTTTGTTCGCTCTCATCTCTGAACGTTTAATCGAGCCGGCTATATTCAGAATCCCTCGTTCTACTCCATGTTCTCGTTCAATTTAAACGAGAGTTACTTCAGTTTCGAGCTACTGAGAAGAAATCTGAAGGAAAAAGGACGATCGTACTGTGTAATAATAATAATAATAATAATATTAATATTATAAAAATAACAATATCTATTTTCATTAATTTCCATTCACTAATCGTACTCGATTATTTTTGTGCATCGGGTTAATTACTGTTGCTCAGGAGCTTAAGAGCTCCAGTAAAATCGGACTGTGACACAATTTTCATACCGTGTACAATCTTTCGAAATACGATCTTTCCACGATCTTTCGTTATCATTGCACTCGTCGAGAAAACTTTCTCCACCTTCTCGACCGACTTTTCGCGCCGCGTCATCTGAAAAGGAGAAGAGAGTCGCGATCGGGACACGTTGAACGTTGAAGTGTGAAACGTGCGATCCATCGACGCCAGAATTAGGGGAAAACGTGATGGCATACTGGCGGCGATTAACAGTGCCTGTTATTTGATGCTCCTCTTCCACTCCTTTGCTATGTGTAACTCTTGATAGACAGGCTGATGAAATTAACCCTTCGCCGGTATTTGTAATTTGGATACAAATAGATTCTACTACAAAAGTTTGTTAAAATACTGTGTAATGTTATAATATAATATAATATAATATTGATACATAATATAATAATATAATATTATATTGATACATAGTACAATAATATAATACAATTTTGACACATAGTACAATAATATAATACAATATTGCCACATAGTACAATAATATAATACAATGTTGACATATAGTACAATAATATAATACAATGTTGACACATGGTACAATAATATAATAGAATATTGACACAGTACAATAATATAATATAATATTGACACATAGTACAATAATATAATATAATATTGACACATAGTACAATAATATAATATAATATTGCTACATAGTACAATAATATAATACAATATTGACACATAGTTCAATAATACAATATTGACACATAGTGCAATAATATAATACAATGTTGATACATAATACAATAATATAATACAATATTGATACATAATATAATAATATGATATTAATATATAATTTAATAATATAATTATAATATTGTAATAGATTATTTTTCACAAGTTTGTCAGTGCAGAAATTGAATGTACGTTTATACCTTTTTTGGCCATGCTTCACTCCTGGAATACATAATTCTTGTTATTCAAAAAAGTGAATTTTTGACTTTTGTGGAGGAAGCCTAAGAGACCATTAATTTGGTCTAAACAAGCTTCCAAAGAACGTGACATCCACGAAAGAAACAAAATTAGAAAGTTAAATTTTTGATTTAAGGAAATGCAAAAAAACTATTAATAACCGCACGTTGGGAACTACTCGAAACTTATCATCAATATATAGAGAGATGCAACTTTCTGTTTGAAATTATTCAAGCTCAAGCTGATATATGTACAATTATAACAGTTGGTATTATTTTACTTGTTTACCATCGCTAAATTAATTAAAGTTACTGCATACCTAGTTTCTAAACGACGATGATAGCTGATAACGTTGCACCATTACCTCCATGGATCTTGTTAACTATTAGTCAGCAATTAAGACGCAGCTAAATGGAAGAGACGAGTGCGCATTTAAATTAAACGAAAATCGACACAGCTGTAGAGACCTTTGGGACGGTCAAAAAAAATTATAACCCGCCTCGGATTAGGTTAGATCGTAGTAAAAATGACAATGAAAACAATACGATTAAAATTACACGAGAAATACACACACACACACACACACACATATACACGTTCGTTAATCCCTCCTTGCGCTGGCAACTGATTGCGGACCGTAACGAGTGACCAAACACAGTGACCGTACACAGTAATTCGTCGCTTTCTTCTTCATTTGAGCCCGTCGGTATGATATATCGCTGGATAGAAATTACTAAGAAGTAATGAATTTATTGTCTGTTTCGCGTGGGTTATATTTAAAACTGAGGAAATGTTGCAATTTTGGGATAAAACGTCATTCCAGCGCAAGAGGTTAAGGGCAACGCGAGGTATGGGAGAAATGCTGTGAAAACGGGGGATCTCTGAGAAAAATTGCGCTGCCCCCGCGCACTGACCAAGCTCGAGCACGCCCGGAATGCGACGGAACCCGGTTTTGTGTCCTTCTTCTTTTTTTTTTTTTTTTTTCACCTCTTTACACGACTGATAATCGTGTAAGGGAGGAGGACGATTTCGCTGGAATCGCGGACTCGTTGGCGGTCGGTCACGTACCCACGACTCTATAACCCAGCCCCCCCCGTCTCGCGATCTCCCCTTGATTAGAGGATTTATTAAATATTTCAACCGCCATTACTTTGGACGTAGACCGACATCGAAAGGGTAGGAAGTCATTCTCTCGTTCGTTATGTGGCTGCTTTTCCTTTTTTCAAAGCCGCTATGCGCTGGCTTCGAGGGACCGGAGTTCGGGGTTGAGAGTGAAATTTACATCACTTCGCGCGCAGTTTTTAGCGGAGTGAAAAATCTGCAAGAAGAGGATGACGTTTGTTTTTTTTTTTTGTTCTTGCGCATGGTGTTTCTCGGTTGATTAATAACATTTGAACACGTGAACATGTGCGACGTGGACGAATTTCTCCTTTCGTCAGCTACAAATATTACTGCAAAATATGTATAATCAGTATATCGTATAATTTAAATCGAAAAATTGCATGAAATTTATGTCCAGAAGGAGTACGTCATATTTATACTAGTTATACTATACTAGCAATATAATTACACTATATTAATCTTTAATTTACAAAATTAATGTTAATTTAAACTTTTAAAAATTAATCTATAATTTAATATTAAATAATAAATTTTTATAGATATAACTGTAAAATAATAAAAAACAATAATTTATTCTCTAATTGTATAAATACATGCCAAATATTTAATTTTAACATGTGTTTATACTAGCTATATTATTATACTATATTAATCTTTAATTTACAAAATTAACGTTTATATAAGCTATTATAACTTTTAAAAATTAATCTACAATTCTATTATAATATTAAATAATAATAAAACAATAGTAAAATATTAATATTACATAACAATAAATAATAATTAAATAATAAATTTTTATAGATATAACTGTAAAATAATAAAAAATAATAATTTATTCTCTAATTGTATAAATACATGCCAAATATTTAATTTTAACATGTATTTATACTATAGCTATATTATTATACTATATTAATCTTTAATTTACCAAATTAACGTTTATACAAACTATTATAACTTTTAAAAATTAATCTATAATTCTATTATAATATTAAATAATAATAAAACAATAGCAAAATAATAATATTACATAACAATAAATAATAATTAAATAATAAATTTTTATAGATACAACTATAAATAATAATAATAAAAAATAATAATAATTTATTCTCCAATTGTAAGTGTAAGAAAATTTGCATGTCAATCTATATCCAGAGAGAGTGTGATAGATTTTGAAGTATTTATCACAATCTCTCCATCTTTTTCAATTATCATTCCACTGGCATCTTCGTCATTCAGCATCATTTTACTCATCCGTCGTTTTCTTCGTTTTCTCTCATCACCTCTCCCTCCCTCTCTCTCTCTCTTTTACTTTTAATATTTTACACAGCCGATATCTGCACCTACCCGAAAATCGTTAATCGCGTTTAATAGGCAGATTTACGGGTTTTCGCAGCGGCCGGCGGCCGGCTCGCGTCCGTTTTGAGTTCTACACGTTGTTTGCGCGACCGCGCGTACCTACGCAGTCGTTTGTCAACCGTTAAACACTGGTCACCCCTATTTTCCACCCCTGTAGGCCGCGGGCGATAGCGAGGCACTCTTGATTAACGAGACACCCCATATATATCCGGCACGCCCTCTCGCCACCGTCCACTCTGTCCGATGGGTGGGGGGCAAGGGAGATCGCATTGTTGCATTCGTGCTTTACTGCATATTGCGCTGCTGCCACGATCGCTATGCTGACCTCTGACGTTTCCCTGAAACCAGTTGCCATGCGTTGAAACAGATGGTCCACCTGTTCTGTTTATTAAGCATCCTGTTGTTGTTATTACGCAGATATTGTATTTATCGTTACGTATGTTGTATATATTGTTGTTACGTTATTATATTTATTATTATAGAGGGTGTTTCGTAACTTGTGGGACTGATTGTACGGCTAAAAATAATGAAGAAAATTAATTTAAATATGTGTCCTATCCGTCTTCGTTTATGAGATATAATGAACTTTCTGTTTTAATTACTTTTACAAAAGATGCTTACGAAATGACCAGCTTGCATTTGAAGACAAGCCTGCGCGCGTCTTGTCATTCATCTGGNCCATTCCTGGTAAAACTAGCTTACTAGAGTTTGCTCTGTTTATAAAATTCATTATATCTCATGAACGAAGACAGATAGGATTTGTATGATTTTTTTTCATTATTTTTAGGCATTTCAGCTCCCGAAGTGGGTCCCACAAGTTACGAAACATCCTGTATATGTATTATATTGTTTATTATCCTGTAAGCCTTTTGATGTTATTATGTAGAGACTGTACTATTATTCGACGAGTTGTTAAATTCGACGTTTGCGATGTGTGCGTGGTAGAAAATTAAAAAAGGCTTTTGACATCTTAATTTCGTCGTTTTCGATTCGTTTCGGTCTTTCAAACAGCTCCACACTCGCGCCAACTTTCTCCAATACAGCTACATATCTATTTTGTCTGTTAATTATATCTGCTGTGTGTGCTGTAGTCAACTTTCTTCAACATGTGTTGGACATCATAACTTTAATCGCGGTATAAAATTTCCTGAAACCTAGCTCATTCGCTAAAAACCTCACTCATCATTCGCCGACCCTTTGAATAATGTGTCTGGTTCGGCTTCAACGAATCGCCTCGCGCAGTTTGTCCCTGCAGTCTCGTTGCTTTAATGCCTCAACCATCGATTGCTGATCGAATCGATACGCGATAAGCATTCGGAACGTCCTCGTCCCGGGGAGAGTTTCGAGATTCCAGAATGCAAACCATTTTATCCCGACTAAAATGTACAAATTACGTCGACGACTGTGCTGCTCTGTTGTTAATAACAGAGTTGAAATAACGTTGATGAAATTTTGTGCAACCCTCGGTTTAGATTCGATCCAAACCGGAGGCCAAACAGAATGTCACTTTCCCCGGCCGTAATTCAATTCGAATTTTATCGGCACCCACTCCAATTCGATTCGGTTCATCACGTCGCTGTTTGATCCGAGTTTAACGCACGGTGATACAGTTTCTTCCAGTTGGAGACAATTCTCTCTATACTTCCGTCCAATCAATTTCAACACACACCCTGTGAATTCAGTCAATTTCCAACCTTCACCCCTTTGTCCTTGTTTCATCGTGGTGTAGCTAACATGGCGGACGTTGTTGAAATTCTTTCGTTGAGAACCATTCATTACCATCGTCGTGTAATTACTTCGAAAAAGAGAAAAAAAAAAAAAAAAAAAAAAAAAAAAAGAAGAAAATGATTCCACGATCCCGCTGCAGATCTACCAACCATTCTATTATAGCTTGCAACTCTCCATCTACAGTCATCATCACTTCCCTACGTTCGAAACGCGATGATTGCAGCAGAAGAGGAAACCGGTAACATCTGTCCGATAACGAAAAGAAATCGAATTCACGCGGTATATAACAACCGGTGTGTGCACACGCGGTCAAATCTCGGGCTTGTGGGAGGTTGGGGGCTGGTGGTGGGGAAAAGGAGGTAATAAGAAGAGCTATACAGATATAGGAGTTCTTGGCCGTGGAGCAGTTACGGCATATACGGTTGAGAACGGGACAGCGAGGGTGGGAATTAAATGGGGCGGACTCTTGATTAGTTTGCTCGTCCACCCTGTTCCCCAGCCGTCCCAGACCACTTCTACGTTTAATCCAGCATTATGAATATTTTTTCCTCGTCCGGCGGACGGGCCTGGTGAACAAGGAAGCAGCTATATGAGGTATATACCGGCGGGTGCACGAACTGCTCCGTGTCTTAATAAATACTATAATAATAACGATAAATTAAATGCTATAACAAATTATGATAAATAATATTATAAGTATTATAATAAATAGTATTATGACAAATATAATAAAATAATAAGAATAAAAATAAGATATAGTAAATAATATTATAATAAATTGTAATAAATAGTATTATGACAAATGTATAATAAAATATAATGATAATATTATGATAAATATAATAAATAATAATAAATAGTATTATGATCAATATAATAAAATATAATAATAATATTATGATAGATATAATACATAATATTATAATAAATATAAAAAAATATATTAATAATAAATAGTAATAATAATAATAAAAATAATAATAAATATAATAAAATATAATAATAATATTATGATAAATATAATAAAATATAATGATAATATTATAACAAATATAATGAATAATAATAAATAATATGATAAATATAATAAAATATAATAATAGTATTATGATAGATATAATAAATAATATTATAATAAATTATAATAAATAGTATTATGATAGATATAATATAATAAATAATATTATAATAAATTATAATAAATAATGTTCTGATAAATATTATAATAATAACGATAAATTTCGTCGTGCTGTTTTTCAAGTAAAACCTACGTTCCTTGCTTAGAAAACGTCGATCAAAATTGCAATTCGACGAGAGAACAAAATTAAAACGAGTTCGTGAACCAGCTTTCAGAGTATTATTTTCCATAAAAATTGCTTTCGCCTAATGTTTCGCCTAACCTTATTCAACAAATAACTTTTGTAACAAAAATTTTCGATGTTTATTCGAAAAATTCTGGAAATTCGCTTCGTTTCGCTGTAATCGACGAGCATAATCGCCGGCTACTTTTCGAATCCTCGAAACATCTTTACTCCGATATATCTTATATCCCCTAGGATTGCGTAGTCCCGGGCAAACAAACGCCGTTTCGAAATTCCAGCAAAATCTCGAAAGCTTCGGGGCTTTCGGAATCCGGCGAGTGTCGCCGGAAAGGGTTTCCCGTGACTTCAAAGCGAAGGAAGCCGCGGCGCGTTAAATAAGTTTGCCCGACCGACATCCGAGATGGCCGGGGGAGAGATCCGGGCCGTTTTGTCGCGTTTCGAATGCCGTCGCGTCGCGAGGAAATCGCACGCGGAGAGAAAGACGGAGAGGAGACACTTCTCCGGTCGTTTTACGACACGCCTAACCTCCTCCCTCCGTGCAGCACTGGGAATGAATCTCTTGCTGGGTAATTAGGCAGATTACTTTCCGGAGTCGTTCTCTCTGGTCCCGGTTTCTTACTCTAGATATATATATATATATATATATATATATATCTCGACACGGGCGGAGGGACAATTAAAGGAAGAAATTCTTTGGTCCCCTTCGAACAATCGGCAACAGAGAAAGAGAAGAAGAAGGGTAGCTGTACGGGTGGTTGGTGCTTTGTGCGATTCGTGGCGATTCGAGCGGGACCTGAATTCACCGCAGGGCTAATCGAGCAAGAGGCGCGCGCGCGCGTCTCTAGCGGAAGTAATGCCGCGTTTAAATAGTTCCGCGGCGGGTTACCGAGAAACAGTGCCACGATTACCGAAAATATCGCGCAGCCGCTGAAAAAGGGTGGAAAGGGGAATCGTTTACGGCGAGCGAGCGTAGCCGATGATTCCGGTGGACAGACAAGTGGAGGAGGATACCAGCCGGTGAGAGTGAGACAGTCGAAAGAAGATGGCGAGGAACGGAGCGAGACACCAAGACACCAAGAGCGGAGGTAGCCAAGCAAAAGTGTACCCCGTTTTTATTTACGAGCCATGGAGGAGAGATCCAGAGGCCTCGACCACAGCGGTCGTCTCCTACCGTTAATTAAATAATATTTCTTGAGAGAGAAGCCCACGGGAGCACGGCGGAGTAAAGCTACGACAAGAAACCTCGATGAGGGGGAAAAGCGTCTCACGTCGGCGAAGGAAGGAAAAAAAAAAAACATGGCTCTGCTAAGAGCACTTATTGCAGTATTGAGATCGTAATTCAGAGCCGAGGCCTCGTCATAAACGTTCCTCCCCCTCTGGCCGGGACCTTTTGGTCACTTCGACCTTTTCTCTCCCCCTGCTTGATCCATCGCTGTTTCTTTTCTCTTTTTCCTTTTTTCCTTCTCTCTCTCTCTCTCTCTCTCTCTCGTTTCTCCTTGTATCTGCTCTATATCTTCCATCGAATCAATTTATACAGAAAGGACGGCGGGAGGGAGAGAACAGCTTCTCGTTTCTGGGTCGTCGTCATTAACGACTTTTCGGGCCGTGGCCGATCATCCTGATGGATCACGCGAAAATTGAGACTGTCTGGCACTCTCGGATCAATCCAAGGGTGGGTCGGAAGTTCGTTTAAGTCGAACAGGTTTGTCGTTTTGTTTGGCCGTTAAGTTTGGTTACTTGCAACTTTGGCTCCGTTTCGAGATGTCACTGTCGGTTTACCACTGAATGTCGAGTTTTAGTCTCTCTTTTGGTTCCTTTCACTCAACTTGAAAACCGAAGTAGGTTTAAAATTCCGTTGTAGCATAGGTTTATTAGAAATGAATAAAAGTTGAATTATTTTCGTTACAATGACTCTGAGTGATCAGTTGTACTAATGACAGATCAGAGTGCCAAAGTATTATCCGTTCAGTGTTAATAAAATAATATTTTATAATATATTTCATAATTTATTATTTTATAATAATTTATAGTAAAATAATAATAAAATGTAACGTTAATATAACTTGCAGTTAATATTAAAATATAAAATATTATCTGTTCAGTGTTAATAAAATGATATTTTATAATAATTTATAATAAAATAATAATAAAATGTAACGTTAATATAACTTGCAATTAATATTAAAATATAAAATATTATCTGTTCAGTGTTAA
>NW_025110358.1:155082-239275 GCF_011392965.1 Frieseomelitta varia
TAATATAACTTGGAGTTAATATTAAAATATAAAATATTTATAAAATATTATCTGTTCAGTGTTAATAAAATAATATTTTATGCTATATTATTCTATAATAATTTATAATAAAATAATATTTTATAATAACACAATAATAAAATATAACGTTAATATAACTTGCAGTTATATCTCGAAAGAAACTCCAATTTTTCCACGGTACAGACATATGTATATCAAGTTGTTTTAAAGAGTAAATTTCAGATTGAAAGTCGTACAATTCCAAGGAATCTGCGGTTACCTCGCAGTCATTAACTCTGTAAGAACTCGACCTCTCTCGAGAGAGCTGTTCGTTATCGCGAGCCTTCCTCTAGGATCGTGTGCAACAACAACAAGATTGAGTGCTGCGGGTAATCAAGAGCAGCACGAATGCACCGGATATCTGAAACTCAGGAACAACCATTATTGCTCGCGATTTTTTTCGATAATATCCTGTTTCATTCGGGTGTTCGAGTTTCGTACAATCGTAAACGATACGGCTTCGCCATAATCGGCGATAAATTTCCTCGAAGGCGATAAAAATTTTATTTCACCGTGAGGTTTTTACAGGAGAGATAACTGACGTTCCACGAAACGTTATCTCTCGAGTTTACCGGCAGCCGAAAAAAATTACGAACTACCTTCCTTAATGACTCTGATGAGTGAGTTTTCTTCTTGTGGTTTTTTTTTTTTGGACTGGTTTCTTTATCGGGCAGTATTATGACGGTGCCTAGCGAAAGTTCTCGAGACAATTCATCCATATGGAGACTTCAAATTTGACAAGATGTGGCGAGAAAAATTACCTTCGTATTATTCGATTACGATATAAATCCGTCAAATCATATTAACAATTAATAATTAACTCCTTGCGCTGGCGACTGGTTCGCGGACCATAACGAGCCAATACGGCCAAACCGTATGCCACAAATAATTCGTCGCTTTCTCTTTGGCCTCGTTAGAAATTACCGAGATGTAATAAATTTATTATTTGTCTTGCCCGGGTTGTACTTAAATGTACTTTAAAACTGAGGAAATACTGCAATTTTTGGACGAAAAAAAATTCCAGTATCTCTTGCCACGTCATTCCAGCGCAAGTGGTTGAATACAAGTGGAGTGTATTAATCTTGCTTATGGCCGCTCGCTTCTTTCTCTACCATCTTTCTTCCTTCCCGTCTTCACCCCTTTTTTCCGTCTGATTCTTCGCGTTATTTCCTTCCTTTTCTCCTCTCTCTATCCCTCCCCCCCTTCCCCTGGTTTCGTTGGCTCCTCATCCTTTTCCGAGCAGTTTCATCGGGACGCGACTCGCTGTCGTGTTCCTTTTTCTAGCATTTTGCTCGACAAACATCGCCGGTCGTTGTCCCGACGCGAGTCTAGGACACGCGGCGCCCGGCATCCGCCGGCGTCTGGCGTCTCGGCGCCCGCTTCCCCCTCTCTCTGGTATGCTCCAACCGGTCTCTCTCTCTCTCTCTTTCTCTCTTTCTCTCTTTTTCTCTCGTTTCGTAAACTAGTCAATGAGACTAGACGCGAATTGGCTAGCACTTCTGCAAGTATGTACGTCACTCTGTGATACTGTTGGATGGCCATTGATCGCGGACCATAACGAGTGGCCAAACCGTACACAGTAATTCGCCGGTTACTTCTTGAACTCGCCGGTATATCACTGGTATTATTGAAAAGTAATCAAATTTATCATTTTGTTGGATGACCAACCCGGACAATATTGAATCTGTGCAAATACTGACAATAAGCTAGCAACAGTCTACATAAAAGTGGACTGTGAATAGTTAGTCATAAGGGCAAGATCCAATAGTTGGTCATCTATGCTCCTTCCCCTTTCACTTGACAATTCTCTCTCATAAAACATTCTAAATCATTATAGAAACATTCTATATCGTTAAGAGCAATTAGACATTCATTATATTCTAAGACATTCTAAATCATTGTATATCATCCCACTTCTGACACCAGTGTTTTTTATGTTGGATTCCGTGTAATGGAGTCAACACGCTTACAATTTAGAAGAGTTTATTCCCTTACAGTCGTGGTCGTGTATGAAATAGGATGATATACAATGATTTAGAATATGATATACAATGATTTAGAATAGGATGATATACAATGTCTTAGAATATGATGAATGTCTAATTGCTCTTAACGATATAGAATGTCTCTATAATGATTTAGAATGTTTTATGAGAGAGAATGTCTCTAAAGCATGTCCTTATATATATTTGGTTATCATCGTTAAGTGAAAGGGGAAGGAGCATAGATGACCAACTATTGGATCTTGCCCTTATGACTATTCACAGTTCACCTTTATGTGGACTGCTGCTAGCTTATTGTCAGTATTTGCATAGATTCAATATTGTCCGGGTTGGTCATCCAACAATTTGTTTCGGCTGGGTTGTACTTAAATGTACTCACGGCTGAGGAAATATTGCAATTTCACGTCATGCCAGCGCAAGAGGTTAAAAGTGGACTATAAATAGGTAGTTGTTGGATGACAATATTGAATGGTTGGATGACCAACCCGGACAATATTAAATCTGTGCAAATACTGACAATAAGCTAGCAACAGTCCACATAAAAGTGGACTGTTGAATAGTTAGTCATAAGCGCAAGATCCAGTAGTTGGTCATCTATGCTCTTTCCCCTTCCACTTGACGATGATACATATATATCAAATACATATAAGGACGCGCTTAGAAGAAGCAGAGATCATATAAGAGTATTCTAGTGCATTCTATAGCATTCTAAAGCTGTTGTGCATGATGTGCAAAAGTTTAGCCTCAAAATATTCTGAAATTCAAAATGTCTAAAATGTCTGTTCATTCAGAATGTCTAAAATTTGCAAATATGTTTTATTTTCCACAAAAAGAAAATTTAGTTCAAGTAACAAATCGTAATTACTTTCTTAGAATTAGTCGAGTTTAGTCTCAAAATATTCTAAAATGTCTGTAATTATTTTTCTAAAGCTAAGTCAAATCCAAAATATCTCAAAATATTCTAAATGTCCAAAACTTGCAAATATGTTTTATTTACAAGAAAAAAATTTAGTTCAAGCAATAAATCGTAATTATTTTCCTAGAATCAGTCGAGTTTAGTCTCAAAATATTCTAAAATGTCTGTAATTAATTTTCTAAAGCTAAGTCAAGTCCAAAATGTCTCAAAATATTCTAAAATGTCTAAAATTTGCAAGCATGTTTTCAGTTTAATTCAAGTGACAAATCATGACGATTTTCGTTGTTGTATAAAAAAATTTCTTCGTGACGAGTGTGCTTCACAGCTAAGAGGATTAAATTAGTATCGACGATAGTAGTGAGAAAAGTCGCGTTTGCCTCGTTCAGAAAAAGCTCACGCCCACACACACACACACACGTCTCTCTCTCTCTCTCTCTCTTTCTCCGAAACTGATCGCTATTTAGATATACGTATACGTATAACCAAAGTATGACGATCATCGTGCTTCATTCATTTCGATATCGCTTGCAACCTGATACCCGAGATTCGAACAATGAAAGAAAGAGCGAGATGATGGATAGGTTTGATCGTGGTTACGCTGGCCATCGGAATTTAAAGGTACACCGGCTGGTACCCGTAGGTAAGGGCTCGGTCAGTAAATTAATTACGGCTTAAAACATCGTTAGGATCTGCCACAGCCGGTCTGGTGGGTTCGGTTATTAGCGCAGTACATCATACTCGTCGCTGAGAGTTAACCCCCTTGATCCTCCCTCTTTGATTTTTTCGTTCGAGATTCGGTATTCTGTATTGTTGTTGTTTGAAGGGGTAACTCGCAGTTTTGGTACTGGAAAAATGATAGGCGAGGTTGGCATGAACGGAGGAGGATGAGAAGATCGTTAGAATTAAGAGATGATCCCGAATGGAAAGGATATTTGTGATCTCTTTTGTGAGTAATTAGAGAGATTATTAAAATTATTTTATCGTTTTGTTTTTATTTGTATATGTAATAAATATAATTGACACATATTACATACTTATAATAAGTAGTATTTTTATTTTTATTTATCTTTAAACTTATAACTAAAATACTATAACTAAACTACTTATAACTAAAATACTACTACTTATTATAAGTATGAATATGTATTAGTCATATATATATATATATATATATATATATATACAAATATAAATAATTTTTTAATATATATATATATATAAGTTATTTAATAATAATATATATAACTTTTGATATATTAAGAGAATTAAGAGATGATCCCGAATGGAAAGGATATTTGAGATCTCTTTTGTGAGTAATTAGAGAGATTATTAAAATTATTTTATCTTTTTGTTTTTATTTGTATATATAATAAATATAATTGACACATATTACATACTTGTAATAAGTAGTATTTTTATTTTTATTTATCTTTAAATAAAAATACTACTTATTATAAGTATGAATATGTATTAGTCATATATATATATATACAAATATAAATAATTTTTTAATATATATATATAAGTTATTTAATAATAATATATACATATAATTCTTGATGTATTAAGAGAATTAAGAGATGATCCCGAATGGAAAGGATATTTGAGATCTCTTTTCGAGTAATTAGAGAGATTATTAAAATTATTTTATCTTTTTGTTTTTATTTGTATATATAATAAATATAATTGACACATATTACATACTTATAATAAGTAGTATTTTTATTTTTATTTATCTTTAAATAAAAATACTACTTATTTATAAGTATGAATATGTATTAGTCATATATATATATACAAATATAAATAATTTTTTAATATATATATATGTTATTTAATAATAATATATACATATAACTCTTGATATATTAACGATAATATAGTTTATATAATATGTGTATCTGTAGTATAATATGTTATATAATATGTGTATCTATATCTTAATAAAGCTAGGATATTATTCTAGATCTCCCATTGAAATCTGAAATTAGATGCATTTTATTATAGTCCGTATTCTACCACGAATTGTTTCATTCATATAGAATTGACGTGGAGTAAAATTATTGTTCCGAAGATTGCCGATTCCACGTTGTTCGAATTGATTTTACATATTTTAAAACGTAGAAGATACGCAGCTATACGTAGCTCAACTTTTTGTGAAATCAGTCTAGTCGAGCACTGTCTTTTCAAAGTTTATCGGAATATTTTTCCCTCTGTCAAATTCAAATTGCTGTGTTCCGGATTACTTTCTTATCCCACTCTTTTAATTCGTATTTCGTAAACATCTTTATGATCGTATTTCTTGTGTTTCACGGTTATCGAATGATATTTAATACAGAAAATTTAATGTCAAAAATCCCCATTATTCTTCGTTCATTTACTTTTCGACAAAGTAAATAATCCATTCAAGGTAAGAGACAGCAATTACAAAATTTAATTAAGATTAATATCAAGTCTCTAATTATTTAAAATTTTCTAGTTCGAGTGTAAAGAGTCCAATAGTACGTTTAAGTTAACCACTTGCGCTGGCAACTGATTGCGGACCATAACGAGTGACCGAAACCGTACACAATAATTCGTCGCTTTCTTTTTGAACTCGTCGGCACATCACTGGATTATTGAATTGGAAATCATTGAAAAGTAATAAATTCATTATTTGTTTGGCGACTGGGTTATACTTGAAATATACTTAAAACTGAGAAAATATTGCAATTTTGGGACAAAAAATTCTCGACGTGCGTGGCAAGAGGTTAAACGTATATTATACGCACCGGATCGATGTTGCGGTGAAAATCGTAAAATATTGGCAGGCTAATCGCAGGTATTAGAACGTAACAGCGTAAAGTGTAGAAATATGGTGGCTTGATTAAGGCGAAACTGAGGATTAACTCTGCTCGAACGATTTTCTACGGTCAATCCCTTCTCCCTTTTTCCTCTCTCTCTCCTCCCACACAGTTTTACGCCGAAATACCACGAGTTCAGCCTGCTACGAAATAATGAAAATCGAAACTCGATGCGACAAAATCAATAATTAAAGAGAGAATTTTTCTGTTCATCGAAAAAAATTCAATCGACAGTCTTAGAAATGAACGAACTCCCTTAACAAACTTGACAAACCATTCAAATACTTTAATTATTTGAACCGCGATCGATTAGCTCGTGTTATTTGTTCTGAACAATACATTAGTTCGCAACCCTAATGGAACCTTCCGTATAAAAGGCACGAGAGGAGAATCAAAAGGGAACAAAAGTCTAGAAATTTTACTCGATCGTTCTGAGATCGTAAAAAGAAATTGCTATTAAAATTTTCGAAAGACGAACGATACGTATGTATCTCTATACGGAAGGTGTAATATACAATAATATTGCAATAGATGTTTCTATCTTATATTATTAATTAAATCTAAATCCCACGACGTCCCACGTTGGCGTAGTTCTTAGCTTGGCATCGTTTCCTTCTCCAACTCTTAATTTTTCGAAATGTTAATGAAACATTTGTATCTTGTCTTAATGCTTCGAAAATATATATATATAAACAATGGAATAATATTTTTAAGAATGATAAAAAGAATAATAATTATTAATTGAAGGTATCGATAACTGACGAACTTTATATCAATTAGAAATATTAATATTCCTATTGTCTCTCAAATAATGATATCTGGGAAACGATAGCAAGTAGCATTAAAAATTCGAAATATTAATGTTTAGAAAACGATACCAATTACCAGGTCTCACCACGGGGAGGTGACTACACGCGAGACCCACTGTTACTTGCATATATATATATGTTAATCTCACAATCAGTTATTTAAAAAAATACTAGTTATTAAAAAAAAATACTAAGTTATTAAAAAAAAGTACTAGTTATTAAAAAAAAATACTAAGAATACCAAGTAATGGAGAAGTTAGATATATCGTAACTCTAAGAAGCTTGTTGGAATGCTGAAAAATTAAATTAAATTGTTAAATAATATTAACAAATGTATCAATAAAAAATAAAATAAATGATATTAATAAAAATAGAATAAACGATATTAATAAAAATAGAATAAATGATATTAATAAAAATAGAATAAACGATATTAATAAAAATAAAATAAATAATAAAAATAGAATAAATGATATTAATAGAAATAGAATAAACTATATTAATAAAAATAAAATAAATAATAAAAATAGAATAAATGATAAAATAAATAAATAAAATAAATGATAAAAACAGAATAAATGATATTAATAAAAATAAAATAAATAATATTAATAAAAATAGAATAAACGATATTAATAAAAATAAAATAAATGATATTAATAAAAATAGAATAAATGATATTAATAAAAACAGAATAAATAATATTAATAAAAATAAAATAACTCAATTCTTATAAATGGATAGTATTTAAACTTGATACAATTTTGACGTCTCATTGCGTTTTGTTGCCCGTATCAACGTCCGTTTTTCTATTTCGTGAAGTGATCCAGAATTTCTTAATTGATGCACGTTGCACTGCAAAAATCCATCTTCATATCCTTGAATTTCAAAGTGACTGACATTGAACGTTGCAACCTTCACATTTATATTAAAAACGTGGAATTTAAATTTGCACGAGAACCAATTACGAACCATTATCGATACTTCATAAACATTCGCACAGATCGATCTGACTTTCGACTATATTTTTATCTGTTATTTTCACATTTTCGATCGTCGATGCTTCGACATTGCTGTTCAAATTACAGGGTTCGACCACTCCCCGCGTTTCATTTCTGTTTTAGAAAATTACCATCGATTAAGTAGTTTGCTGCTTATTGCAACATCCCCCGGCGTTGACACGCGACGAGCAAACAGAAAGCAAGAGTTGCCCGATCGATTTCGCATTAAGATTCTCCGGCCGTGCTTTTTGTTCCTTTCGTGGCTTGCGTTTCGGAATCCTTAATCGGGAAACGATGTCGCCGGTATGTAAAATCGGGACGTACATCGGCGAACAAGTCGTACGAGTAATCACTGGCAGAATGCATCGCGTTGTACACTACACTCGCCGGCGAGCAGGCCAGCTTTCACTTTAAGCTCCGTTCACAATGAATCTCCTCGCCGCGTGAGAGCACTGCGTTTTCATGAATCTTCGGCTTGAATGATTAATATCTCGTGGATCTCGTTTGTCCTTCGAAGATTTCTATGATTCGAGATACGCGACGAAATAAATCTCTGCACTCGTAACTGTGCTGGTTCGTTATCGACCATCGATGTTTAACAATGTTCGATTACTCACACTGATACTGGAAGGAGAATTCAGTTACTGGGGGACAGATGATCATCATTTCTGGATGATCTTGGATCAAAATTAAAATCAAGGTTTAGCATGAGTTCGCGTGAATGATTCTGTTGCCCCAAAAAAAACACGAAGTTTTCCCATTTTTCTCGTTTAGATTAAATTTAAGTCCACTGGATCGAATTTCCATTTTCACCTACCTCTGGTAAAAAAAAGAAAAAGAATCACAATGGTGCATAGAAATGATACAGAATGAGTCAAAAGTTTCTTCTCGCCTGTTTTTTTTTTTTTTTTTTCTTAATGAAACATTAAAATATAAGAAACAAAATAATTTTATTAATTTTACATTAATAAATTCAAGTTCGAACATAATTCTTTAAATTACGTTTTAAAAATTATTTCTTATTATTTCGAATGATCGCCAGAGCGTTCGCAAATTTGTGCACTTGTTTACCAAGGAGGAAATGAATTTTTGATCCACCTTATATGTACCAATTACGCAAATTCAAAATTCATTTTAAATCCTGACTTGGAAATATTTATGTCATTCTAAATATTAATTTTTTAAATATACTTCTATCAACGATCGTAACTAACCTCGTCGAGATTTATAATCTGAAAGTAAGACGAAACAAGTTACCGAAATGCAATCAACCCCCCTTGCGCTGGGCAGCTGGTTTGCGGACCGTAACGAGTGACCGAATCGTACACGATTTCTTCTTCTCTCGAACTCGTCGTTTTAAATTATCAACATAATGAATAATTATTAACATAACGAATAATGACATTATTAAGAAGTAACAAACTTGTCATTTGTTTCGCCTGGGTTGCATTCAAATAAACCTAAGGGGGTATTCTAGTGTGAAGTGCGTGTTTTTTTTTTAACTTTGTTGGAGAATTTTTTGCAAAGAAACTACTATACATTTATTTATAGTAGTTTTTATACTATATACTATACTATACATATATATTTTTTGCAAAGAAACTACTATACAACAAGGTTTATTTGTACGTGTTTCAACGACGTTTTAAAATTTTTTGGGACGAAAAAAAGTTAAAATCAATCAAGTGGCACTGCATGCTCTCAAACATCTCACGGTGTCCATGATTCCGGCTATTCTGCTTGTCGGAAATAAAAAAAAAACGCGAATGTTCCTTAATTAGTTTGGCCACAGTAGGTACCAAAACAAAGGAAAAAAGTCGGCAATTAAAAAAGTGGCGATACTTTAAAGTCCGATTGCCGATTTTTGCATGTTTTTTGTTAAACTTCGGAAGCCTAAAAAAATATAAAAAATAAAATTTTTTGGTTGATTCTGGTAGGAGCTATAGTCACACATGTACTAAATGCATACTTAAAATTTTGAGTCAATCGGTCAAGTAGATTCCATATGGACACCGGTTCTGAGAAACATAGTTTTCAAACAAATGCCTTTAAAGTTTAGTTATTGCTGTAACAACAAGGTCGTCGCCTCCGTTAAACAACCATAACTTGGTCAATTTTAGGAGTTCGCATGTAAGGTTACAGAGATTTATTTTCGAAACTATGTCCTTTAAGAATATGCAAAAATCGATTTTTTTCAAAAGTTTTACACTAGAATACCCGCTTGAAACTGAGAAAATGTTGCAACTTTTGGGCCAATACGCGGTAATACGATTGATCGGTTTTCTTATTCCTCGGTGCTTTCTATGGTACAGTGGGCTGCTTTATCCCTCGGTGCTTTCTATGGTACGCGAAAGCTATCGAATTTCACGTGTATGCCTTCCTAGGAATGCAGGCCGCGTAACTCTATACGTTGGTCACGCACGGAAGATTCGCGGGAGCGACGTGTATGCTCGGTATTATGTATACGCGTCAGCCAGCCCCCCATCGAAGGATTTCTTCCTTGGCGCTGATCACACTGGGTCCATTCGCCTTCTTGTACGCCGTCGGATTTGCCAAAGACCAATTTTAATACATACACACAGCGTGTGAGACGAATGACAGATAAATCCTGAAGCGATATATACAGGGTGTTTCGTAACTTGTGGGACCCATTTCGGCAGCTGATTGTACGTCTAAAAATACTGAAAAAAAGTACTCATTTAAATATATGTCCTATCTGTCTTCGTTTATGAGATACAATGAATTTTCTGTTTTAATTACTTTTGCAAAAGATGCTCGAAATGACCAGCTTGCATTTGAAGACAAGCCTGCACGCGTCTTGTCATTCATCTGGTTACTCTCTCCATCATTCCTGGTGTTTCTCGAATTTGTCGGAAGCCTTGCTCTATTCTATTTCGTAGTATTTCAGCATTTTCAATCGACGTTGCGTGTACAATAGATTTTAAATGTCCCCGCAAATGAAAATCTAATGGATTCAAATCCGGAGAACGAGCAGGCCATGCAATAGAATCTCCACGACTAATCCATTTATTTGCAAAGTGTTGATTTAAAAATTGCCTAGCGCCACTCGGCTAAAATTCGGCGGAGCTCCGTCATGCATAAACCGCGTACGAACGTCTAATATCGACTGGAACTTCCTCTAATATTTCGTGTAAACGCGTGCTAAATTGTAATATAATTTTTAACCATTCATTTCCATCTTTCAAACGCTCATTACTTAGTATTCACTTGTAATTTTTTACTCAGTCTCATTTCATTTAAAATTTTTATAATTGTATCACTTGTTGCACTAATGGGTATTCCTTGTGAAAAATGAATAAATAATGTTATTACTGTCGATTAGTTAATAATGTTAAAAATGTGATCAAACGTAAGCTGATTTCTGAGTGAAGTACATTTTATTTCATATATAGCTAACAAGCTATTGATTGTTAGTGTAAATTGAGATTGTTAATCGCAAGTGAATATTCACAATATTTATAACATTCATTACGACGAAATTAGTAAGCAAAATGTAATAACTTAATTATTATGGAATATATCATACTTACAACATATATTCGTGTAGAAGGGATGACGACTCCATGTCTCTTAGTATACGTCCGTTTTACAAATTGCCTGTTATTTTCGGTTTGTCCTCCCGCCATTCATTTTCTGATTTCTTGCGTCTTTCTTCTTGTTCTCTAATCACCTTACATATTAACGGGGATAGTACGTACTTAATATGCCTCTACTGTTGAATGGTCTTCATCATCATTAAGACGATGATTATCGTCTCGCATAAATAACGATGTCAATAGGAAAATTCGGCCAAATACTAAAACAACCATAATCTGTACACTGAATATCGTCGTACGTTTATTAATTTTATATATTCATAAATAAAATTTTATTAATTTTATATATTTTTAAATAAAATTTTATTGATTTTATATATTTCTAAATAAAATTTTATTGATTTTATATATTCATAAATAAAATTTGTTAATTTTATATATTTACAAATAAAATTTTATTAACTTTATATATTCATAAATAAAATTTTATTAATTTTATATATTTTTAAATAAAATTTTATTGATTTTATATATTTCTAAATAAAATTTTATTGATTTTATATATTCATACATAAAATTTGTTAATTTTATATATTTACAAATAAAATTTTATTAACTTTATATATTTACAAATAAAATTTTATTAATTTTATATATTTGTAAATAAAATTTTATTAATTTTATATATTTGTAAATAAAATTTTATTAATTTTACATACTTCTAAATAAAATTTACAAATGTGTAAAATTAATTAATTTTATATATTTTATATATTAATTTTATTAATTTTATATATTTACAAATAAAATTTTATTAATTTTATATATTTATAAATAAAATTAATTTAATCTTTGTTCTTTTTTTCCTAATAAAAATGGTGTTTGTAAGGAGGCTTGCAAACATCGTAATTTATTGCGTAACGTGGTAGTCAAAGTACAGTGTGTACTGACTGCGAGTTTATCGAGTGGCGTTATGGTGTTTACGGCGACGTAACCTTGCACCGCTGTTCTAAATAAAATTATCAGGTTGCGTTGGAGAACAGGAATTCCCTTGTACTCTTGTGTGGTGATACCATTGCAAAGAAAACTACTGGTATTACAAGTTTTATAATTTTATGAAACAGCTCTGCGCGTGTAACATCGGCGATCAGCCGTATCCGTGAATATAATGTAACGCGCAGGAACGCGCGAGAATGTGCCATATAGATTGTACATTGTATGTACACAATATAGTACCGTGAAACTCCATTTTGTGATTCAGTTCATAAACAGATTTTTCTGGTTCTATCTGTAACATGTGTTAATTTTTGTTTTTTTTTTTTTCTTTTTGAAACAGCTTCAACTTCTTAAACGAAGCAAGTAATAAGATGGGAAATTTAACGCGATGTGATATGGGATTTTTAAATAAATTATTACTTCAGAATTGAAATGAAAGGAATATATATATATATTAATAAAATTATTACCAGAAATTATATATACTAATTAAAATTATTATTAGATATTGTCAGAGAATGTATCTTAAAATTGACTCTGATAATAAGATTAATACTTTTTCTCTGCGATGCACGATAATTCTAGAATATGTTTCAAGCTTCCCTCTCTAAATTCCCACTTGTCGCTCACCATCCTCCTTTCAGAATTCTCACCCTACTATTATGTATTATACACGTACGCATCCGCAATTGCTATTTAGTCACAAACGTATTCCCATGATCTTTATATCTAAACAACATGGACATATTTCTCCCTCAGAAAACTCATAGTAACATTATACTAAATGGATGTCACATATATATATATAGAAGGCTGTTCAATGTCCAAAATTATGAGAAATATTTATCATTATATTTTAATTTAAAAAATCAATTCTTTCATCAAACAACTAATGTTGTATAATAAGCTTTTAGGTTCATAACGATAAATTAAAAATTTTTTATATAATTGTTAAATTAATATTAATTTTTAAAATTAAATATATATATATATTATATATTATTTTTTGTTTAATAAATATATATATATTATATATTATTTATTGTTTAATAAATAAAATAATAAAATTTAATTTCTTAAAAATATATTTATGTTTAACTATATTAACGATAATTGATAATTTTATAATGAAATGAATTATTTATGAATTTTAAATAATTTTGTTAATTAGACTTTTTAAATATTATAAGAAATTCAATAAAAATAATTAGAATTCTATATTATTCAATTTCATCTTTATCATTAATTGTATTTATATTTTTTATTATTATTAATAATTTAATTATACAATTTTCATATATAAATTCAAAATTTTTAATACATTTCTTCTTATTTATTTAGACACACTGCGTACCGCACACTTTTGAAGCAACACTTTGCACAATGCATATATGCAACACTTTGATTCACATTGACGAAATATTCCTAAATATCACTGTATATTTTTTACAGTAATATCTAAGAATCCACGTATTATGTATCCAAGATTTCAACTACTATTTATTTTATATTTGTTCATGTCAAGAAAGTTCTCCAACTTCGTCCAAAGGCCAGACAGAAGCGAAGAAGCAAACCTAATCTCTCTTATTAACGCCACTTCAAATATTTGACGGAGGAAAGTTTCCCGTAATCCGCGGCGAAAGTTAAAAGGCTATACGTCGTCGATGGGAGAGGGGGGAGGGGCGGGGTGGAGGCCATTGGGAAAGTTCGGGGATCATTATCTCCAAAAAATCGTGCACTGTTCCTAATAGAGTATTCCGACGGAGTTTCACATCTCGAGGGGTTGGAAAAGAAGAGAAAGGTGGGCCGGTGGGATTGGGGGCGCTACGACACTCGAACGGTGCCCCGATTCTTTCTTCCTCGAGAGAAAAAAAACTTCTTACAACCCCCTCTGCTCACTCGCTCTCTGTCTCTCACTCTCTCTCTCTCTCTCTCGCCCTTCGTTTCGATGGTCACAGTTCGGTCGGCACCCTAAAAATTACTTCATGTAAAAAACGAGCTTGAAACGGGGCAAGGGCAGCTGCGAGGGTTCTTCCATGGACTATCGAGTTCGAGTTTGAGGACCTCGCGGCGATTCGAGGGCACGATTTCCTTGAGAGACTTCAAACCGGCCCCGGCGGTTCAACGTGACCGTAAAATTCTGTAATTCACTTCTGTAACGACGTTCATTGTGACTCGGCTATTCGAGCAGTATCCTTTCCTTATCTTTGCTTCCCAGCGTACGAAAACTGTGGATGAAAGTGTGCAGCTTTCGATTTTATTGAATCTGAAGCCAAGATTGTTCCAGAAAACATTCCGATTGTTAGGCTCCTTGTAGAAAGATGAAGAAATATGCGAATTATTATTTGTAAAAGTAATTCAATTAACAATCGATTGAAGGAAATCAAAGATTCGATAAAAAATCGAATTGTCCGATTTGTGAAAGATAAAAAAATATGTGAATTATTATTTGTAAAAAATTTGTAATCAATTAATAATCGATTAAACGAAATCAAAGATTCGATAAAAAATCGAATTGTCCGATTTGTGAAAGATAAAAAAGATATGTGAATTATTATTTGTTAAATATGTGAATTATTATTGACGTTCATTGTGACTCGGCTATTCGAGCAGTTTCCTTTCCTTATCTTTGCTTCCCAGCGTATGAAAACTGTGGATGAAAGTGTGCAGGTTTCGATTTTATTGAATCTGAAGCCAAGATTGTTCCAGAAAACATTTCGATTGTTAGGTTCCTTGTAGAAAGATAAAAAAATATGTTAATTATTATTTGTTATACATGTGAATCATTATTGACGTTCATTGTGACTCGGCTATTTGAGCAGTTTCCTTTCCTTATCTTCGCTTTCCAGCGAAAAACTATGGATAAAAGTGTGCAGGTTTCATTGAATCTAAAACCAAGATTGTTTCAAAAAACATTCCGATTGTTAGGTTCCTTGTAGAAAGATGAAAAAATATGCGAATTATTATTTGTAAAAGTAATTCAATTAACAATCGATTAAAGGAAATCAAAGATTCGATAAAAAATCGAATTGTCCGATTTGTGAAAGATAAAAAAAATATGTGAATTATTATTTGTTAAATATGTGAATTATTATTGACGTTCATTGTGACTCGGCTGTTTGAACAGTTTCCTTTCCTTATCTTTGCTTTCTAGCGTACGAAAACTGTGGAATGAAAGTGTGCAGGTTTCATTGAATCGATTTTATTGAATCTAAAGCCAAGATCGTTCCAGAAAAAAATTTCGATTGTCAGGTTCCTTGTAGAAAGATGAAAAAATATGCGAATTATTATTTGTAAAAAATTTGTAATTCAATTAATAATCGATTAAACGAAATCAAAGATTCGATAAAAAATCGAATTGTCCGATTTGTGAAAGATAAAAAAAAAATGTGAATTATTATTTGTTAAATATGTGAATTATTATTGACGTTCATTGTGACTCGGCTGTTTGAGAAGGAAATCAAAGGAAATCAAAGATTCGATAGAGAATCGAATTGTCCGTTTGAATTTACTATTATATCGAGTATTATATTTACTATTATCGTTATGTATTCTAATGATAACAGAGTGAAACGTTTATAAATCTACACTTAACCAAACATATTACTTAGAAACGGAATGGAAATGTTTTTATTTTTAAAAATAAAACGTTAATAACGTTTGCAACGTGTGTTGTAGTCATAGTGTCTCTGTTCTACGAATTTGATGCGAATGAATGATGAGAATGATACGATTCGCGGTGAGCGCGGTGTAGTGACATGACAATGTAGTAGCGAACTGAAACAGAAAGTAGTTTGCCGGGAAGGGACGCGTCAACCGCAATTATGCCGTTGTCGACACATATATTTTGTATTTAATCCTCGTCGCGTGATTGATAGATAGATAGATAGATGTTTCTTGCGTCTAAAGCGATTAACAACCGCAGAAGAAGTAGCTCGATCTGTCGTTGAAGGATCGTTGTCGTTTCTTCGTTCTTCTTTTGTTTACCATACCGACCGGTTTTCCATGAATTTTCTTCCACGAACGAAGAATCACCAGCCTCCAAGTTGCTGAAATTCTGCTTGATAAATTTATTAGGCTTCTCAGATCAATGCCCTTGAAGCTTGCTAACTTTTTAATTCTAGTAACATTCTAGCACGTATTTTATTTAAAATTGTGTCTTTTATTTAGAATCGTGTCCCCTGACAATCTTTTTGCAAATTTATCCAGATAACTTCTTCCACTTCGTGTCGATAAAACAATCAACAGACCAGATTACAGAAATGTCAGATATTCGTGGCCATCATCGATCCTCAGAAATTCACCTTGCTTCTCGTATTCCGCCAGCTCACTCTTGGGACCTGGGTTTTTTTTTCGTCCCTGGGTTTTCCCGTGTTTCGCCAGTTCTCGAACGAAAAGGGGAGACAGAGACACGCGTGGCCGAAGGGTTGCACGGAAAGTGAGTTTTCCGCCACCCTTCCGCTTTTTCTTCTGCTTTCCGCGCGCCACGTTTTTCCTTTTCCTCCTGAGAATGCTATACAGGGTGACACTGCGCGTTTATCACTGTTGGAACGTCCATGTTTTAATTTCAAAATATGTCGCGGCAAAAGATAAACGATAAACATAAAAATCCATAACTTGGAATATTTGCATAGTATTTTGTGACTTAGAAATTACGTATCTGTTGATATAGCAGTTTGATTGAATAATTTTTTAGCACTGCGCTTTGATCGCGACGAGTATTTCTTTTCTCAAAAGATTCCCCCCGAACGATAATATTGTAATAATACTTATATAAAATAATATTATATAAATTATAAAATAAAATTATATAAATGATATTTATATAAAATGAAGTATAAATAAAATTTAGATAAAATGAAATGAAAATAATATAAATAATATTATATAAATTATAAAATGAAATAAAAATAATATAAATATTATACAAATTATAAAATAAAATTTAGATAATATAAAATAAGAATAATATAAATAATATTATACAAATTATAAAATAAAATATAAATAAAATTTAGATAAAATGAAATAAAAATAATACAAATAATATTATACAAATTATAAACTAAAATATAAATAAAATTTAGATAAAGTAAAATAAAAATAATATAAATATTATACAAATTATAGAATAAAATTTAGATAATATAAAATAAAAATAATATAAATAATATTATACAAATTATAAAATAAAATTTAGATAAAATAAAATAAAAATAATATAAATAATATTATACAAATTATAAAATAAAATATAAATAAAATTCAGATAAAGTAAAATAAAAATAACATAAACAATATTACATAAATTATAAAATAAAATTATATAAATAATATTTATATGATAATATTTCTAATAATAATGATCATGACAATAATAACATCAGTAAGAATTGTAATAGTGACAACAGTAAATCAATTAACAACATCGTATGTGAATTAAATGAAAAAAAAAAATTGTTACTTGGGTAGATGAATTGCCATTTCTTCCCCTTTTACTTTTAACTCAGGTCATGGTCATAGTGCACAGAGGGCAACTCTGTATTAACCGAAATGATCGTAAATCTAATTGGCTGATTATCAAGTGAGGATTCACTTACGACTTCGTTCTTCTGTTACTGTATATAGTAACTGACACAACGAGATCTTTATTAATATTAACGTGTCTAGATTAATATTAACGTGTCTAGATGTCATTGCACGCCTGCTGTCCCAGTAATTTCACCAAATTAAAAATATAGGAACAACAACGAGGTTACTGGTGCGCCAAGAAATTCGAATCGCAAGGGACAGATTCATTTCAAAGTGCAAGTAACGATAAGATAAGGTAAAAGTAAGCGACCAGAGACAATCCCAATTATCCGTTCTCTCATCCTTTTTATAACGGCCAAGCAAGTTAGTTTTACGAGACAATGACAGTTGCCCCACCCTGTATAGGAATCGGCGAGGCGAATAGACGGGGAGAAATTCTCGTATATCTTCAGCTCGCCGGCGGCGGCACTCAGCCTTCGGGATAAGTTCGTTAGAGTGCTCCGCTGTCTTGTACCCGAAGACACTCCCGAAGGACGAGAAGGGTCGTACGGTATTACTCTCACCTTGCCCCTCATAGGCTTCTTCCCACCCCCGTCCACTGTCTTTTAATTTCCAGCGTTTCCACGGCCGTTCAATTTTCGCAATTTACGGGTCCGTTTAACCCTGGCTAAAGGTGATGGTTGCCTCTTTCTGTCTTTTCCTTCCTTCCGCTTCTTTTGTTTATCCCACGGATGATTTAACGCCGTGGGTAAAAACGAGCCAATCCGCCAATTTCACGGTGTTCATTGGTCAATTAGTAATTAATTTCATCTCCTGCGGAAATCACGTGATGTTCCAGTGGTTGGACGGTCTTTATGAATTGATCGTGGCTTTGTTTAATTGTAAGTTAATCGTTCGTAAGTAAATTTGACGCTGGAACCACCGACGACTGAAATCGTGAAATCTCCATCCAGCGATAATTCAAGTAAAGGGAAAACAGAAAACACACTAGGGTACACAAGTTTTTATTCATGTACTTTTCTACGAAGAATATAAGTTCAAGTCTCTAAAGATATATCTTCCTTTTGTATCTATAAAGTATGTAACAAAAATATCGAAATGGTCACTTTGACCATTTTGGTAGTTGCAGTGTTAAGTAAGTTGATTATTTTGCTTTGAGTTCATCCTTCACAATGATTAATTAACCCCTTTGCGCTCGGCTCTCCCTTCCGAGGGGATATCGTACCTTGAATCTAGCCAACAGCTTGGACCTCCTCTTTTTATAATTTGCTGACAATTATAACATAATTATAATATTATAGTAATAATTATAATATTATAATAATAATTATAATATTATAATAAAAATAATTATAAAATATATACTATAATATTTTACAATATTTTATAATATTATTAGTATATATATAATTATAAAATATATACTAATAATATTGTAAAATATTATACTATAATTAAACTATAATAAATTATAATAACAATTATAATTATAGCTATTATAAATATTATACTATAATTATAGTATAATATTATAAATATTAAACTATATAAATATAATAGTATAATATTAACTATATAATACTAAAACTATGTAAAACTATATTAACTACATAATAATAATTATATAATAGTATAATATTAACTATATAATACTAAAACTATATAAAACTATATTAACTACATAAAAAATAACTATATAATAGTATACTATTATATAAATATAATATTATACTATAAAACTATATTAAACTATAATAATAATAATTATAATACTATATTAAACTATAATAATTATAATTATAGCTATTATAAATATTATACTATAATTAAACTACAATAATAATAATTATACTTATAGCTATAATATTTTATAACATTTTATAATATTATTATAAAATATATACTAATAATATTATAAAATATTATACTATAATTAAGCTGTAATAATAATTATAATTATAGTTTAATTATAGTATAATATTATAGTATATATAATTATAGTATAATAATAATTATAACATAACATAATTATGAGATTTGAAGAGACGGCTAGAATGAAGAATCTAATAATAAGAGTAAGAAAAATTTCAGAAATTTCTCAAGACAGTTCTTAGTCAATTGACACTCGTTGGAATGATTGAATTATTTCTTCTTACGAAAGTTTGAAAAGGATATTATTCCTTTAGAAATTAAAACTGTGTATTATTACTCTTACATGTATATTATATGTGTATAATATGTATATTATACACTTTTATGTGTATACTACATGTATATTATACAACTCTTATATGTTTATTATATGTATATTATACAACTCTTGCATGCATATTATACTTGTTTTAGCATACGTGCAATGAACGTTGATGATTGCCTTAAATTTAAACGATATCACACGTTAGAAAGATATAATTAACAAAATTTCGTGTTAAATACCATTTGAATAATTATTTCCAACGCTGTATCATTTTATATGAATTTTATTGCCACTTTGTTTGACGACGCTTGGTAAATAAATTGCTGATAGATGATGAACAAGAAAGTTCGCCGAGGGCAAAGGGTTGAACATCTTTTGTAAATCGATGGAAGCGATACATTCCACGATGCTCGAGTTCATTGGCAAATGTGTCGCTCGATCATCATCGAGCTCTTCAACATAGATACTGCTGGTCATGTATTTATGAAAGTCGATAGCGGGAAGTTCGGTTGCATTATAGAGCCGATATCGGGATGATCCTGCTGGGAGTATTTGTAGAGTGAGATCGGTCTGGACTCTGGAGTCTCGCGAGACTCAACGCTGGTGATCCAAGACTTGAGAAATTCGATACTCACGTCTTCAAAGTCGTGAAATTCGATATTGGTAATACAGAACTTATGAAACCAAATACCATAGATACCGGAGAGTGTGCAACACAGGCGACACGCGAGTCGCGAAATTAGATACAGGTTAGTTTTGGAGTAATTGGACTTCATGCTATTGGCGTGTATTGTGGACTCGTATAGGGTATTATACACTTTAAAAGCCTTAAAGACTCAAATGTATATATATATATATTAATATTAATATATATAATAGTATAATATATATTATATAATTATATTATTATATTATTATAAATATGTATTATACTATTATATATATTATATAAGTATATAATTATATTATTATAATATTAATATCAATATAATATAAATAATTAAGATAATTAATATAATATTAATATTGTATCATTACATTATTATAAATATATATTATACTATTATATATATTGTATAAATATTAATATTATTAATATTAATATATACATTATTATTAACAAGTTAAGGTTACTGAATTTTCTAATTGAATTAAGGATATATTGGCACATCTAAAATTACAATAACTCTTAAAGTTATATCTTGAAACAATGGAAGGATTCAGTAGATAATTGTAAACGAGGAAAATTTTTAAGGATATTAAGAAGCTAACAAAGTTCTGAAGTCAGGCGGATATAAATGATTTTAAAAGGTGTTAAATGATTCAAAGAATTTCACAAGGTTTCAAAGGTTCTAGTAACGGGACTGTATACGGGACCTCACAGTGAAATTTAACAAAATTCCGATATTCTAAAATTGGTAGAGCTAACTAATTAGCCTAGCAAGCGTCCCCAATTCCCCAGAGAACCTAAAACCTCCCAAGAAATTAATCTATAGACACAGAATCTTCAAAAATTCAAGCTTCCAAGACAGGTTTAAAAGAAAAAAGAAAAAAAAGAAAAATGAAAGAACGTTCATGATACAACGTAATTCCTGAATTTATTTTCCTATCAATGCGTCCTATCAATTTACGATCCAATCTACGATCTCGCTCTTACCAATCCAAACTTTAAAACCAACTCTGTCGTTAAAGCAATCGCCTATCCATTTCCCCGCGTCGACTAAGAACTTTTCTCCACCTTCTTTCAGCATCGAAGAAAGAAACGTCGATCAATCCGGTGGAAAAATACCGTTCCGCCTAAATTGACTCGACGACAAATTGCACGGTATTGCACAGCCGCCGTTGCAGAATGGCGTTGCACGGGCGTTGCATTATTCGTGCGCGATGATGATGATGATGATGATCGATGCAGCCCGCTGGATCCGCGCTTGAATCACTCGCGTTTCTGGCCGGTTTCGCGCTGCTAGGCGCAGTGAAGTCGCAATCGTGTCTCCTCTGCTGGTCCGGTGTGCAGGGACGACGGGTGGCCGGGGCAAAAAATGCGCGCTCGCTCGGCGAAGACCGGACCTTGATGCGGAGAAACTTGCTCCCGGGGCAAAGACTGATCGCGGAACGGCCTCGAGAATCCCGGTTCCCGGGAAAGCTCTCTCTCACTGGGAAATTATTTTCCCGGGAATTCTGCAACGTATCACCAGTTGCATGTAGACGCTGCGACGTATCGAGAATTATACGGCCGGTGCGTGTCGTTGTGGAAAAATTGCTTGGAAGTACTTTGCGGTTTTTGCGTTTTTCTTTTTTTTTTCTTTTTTTTTTTTTTCTTTTTTTTTTTTCTTCTCTCTCCTCGATCGTTAATTCCAGGCGACGAGATACTTTCGTAGACAGTTTGATAAGATCTCAGTGTTGGAATTTTTGGAACGACCTTAGGATTATAGTTTTTTTTTGTATAATTCTATAATTATAGTTTTAATTCTAGAAAGATGCTTCCTTTTTTACGTGCAATTCTGTTGATATGTGGGATGGACCAAACGTTTCTTCTTACCTATTTTTTTTTTTTAATATAATAATAATATAACAATAATAATAATATTTTTTTAATATATAATAATATAATAATAATATAATATTATATAATATAATAATAATATAATATTATATAATATAATAATAATATAAAATTATATAAAATAATATGAAATAATATAATATAATAATATAATAAATAATATAAATATAAAATATAATAACATAAAATAATAATATAATATAAAATATAATAATATAAAATAATATAAATATAAAATATAATAATATAAAATTATATAATATAATAGTAATATAATTTTTATATTATTATATTAGTTTTTGCGTTTTTTTTTCTTTTTTTTTCCTGTTGTTTCCTCGATCGTTAATTCGAGGCGACGAGATACTTTCGTAGACAGAAACTTGAATAAGATCTCAGTGTTGGAATTTTTGGAACGACCTTAGGATTATAGTTTTTTTTATATAATTCTATAATTATAGTTTTAATTGTAAAAAGATGTTTCCTTTTTTACGTGCAATTCTGTTGATATGTAGGATGGACCAAACGTTTCTTCCCACCTATTTTTTTTTTTAATATTACCTATAATATAATACAATAATAATATAATTTTTATATTATTATTATATTAGTTTTTGCGTTTTTTTTTCTTTTTTTCCTTTTTCTCTCCTCGATCGTTAATTCGAGGCGACGAGATACTTTTGTAAACAGTTGGATAAGATCTCAGTGAATTTTTGGAACGACCCAGGATTATAGTTTTTTTTTATATAATTCTATAATTATAGTTTTAATTGTAGAAAGATGTTTTCTTTTTTATGTACAATTCTGTTGATATGTAGGATGGACCAAACGTTCCTTCTCACTTATTTTTTTTTAATATTACCTATAATATAATAATATATAATATAATATAATATAATAATATAAAATAAAAATAATATAATATAATATAAAATATAATATAAAAATAATATAATATAATATAATAATATAAAATAAATATAATATAATATAATAATATAAAATAAACCTATTTTTCATTTAATAAAACATCAGAACATGAGAAACATCTAATTTTATTAATTTTAAATTAAACTCCATCTCAAACACGATTTTGTTTTTCATTGTGTTTTAAAAATTATTTCTTTCAATTGTTCGAAAAAAATATATATATATCACTTCAATGCTATAACATTATTAATATCATATTGCTTCAATGTCATTAAGAAATTACGGATTTATTTGAGTAGGTAGTGATTTTTGGCCCATCCTCTGGACTTCCGGTGAGAGCGCAAATGTAATTCGATATCGGAAGGGACAGCGAAACTTCTTGGCGAAAATCTTAACGTCAACCGTGCGAATTGAGCTGAATCTCCGGAGCAAGCCCCAGGTGACTGAACGATAGAAACCAGGGTGTAACCCCACTCCACTGCTGCCGAAGCACAAGCCGTTTTACCCATCAACGATAGCGAATACGCGTCTTTGCTATATTTATCCTAATCGCTCCCTTCCTTTCGACTTCCTCGCCGCTGTTTCCATCGTTCAGTGCCAGGACGTTTCTCTCTTCAGGTACAGCTTCTCTGCAGATAGCAGCTTCTTCTCTTTCTCTCTCTCTCTCTCTCTCTCTCATTTTGTTTTCGGATCGATCGCGGGAGCCAATTGTTGAAGACACGGACGAGCGCGATTTACGAGCAGTCGGCTTAAACCTGCGATCCTCCTCTTTCGGGTTTGGCTGCTTACTTACGCAGCCACCCCGGAGACCGCTTCTCTTTTACTCTCTCTCTCTCTCTCTCTCTCTCTCTCTCTCTCTCTCTCTCTCTCTCTCTCTCTTTGCCTTTGAATCTCAGCCCGTCGTGACTGTCGTCGACGACGACAAACCCCTCTCTCTCTCTTTCTCGACGATAAACGTTCGTTCTCATCGACGACGGGCTTATCGCCTCGAATTATCCACGCTGAGAGAAAGAAGCGACGTGAAGGAGGGAATTGTTATTCCGAGTGGATTGGAAGGATCGTTTTGTTTTTTGAAAATTCGATCATTCGCTTGGACGAGGGATATCCTGACATCTGGATATTTTCGAAGCTGATTCTTTGGAATTGAAATTTCCCGAGGATCGAGAATACCTCGGGAATTTCCGAGTTGATCAATTTCTTCAAGAGATGATGAATGTCAGATGACGATTAATCGTGGTAACGATTGGATCTTTGGATCTGAAATATCTCAAGGATGAATAAATATATATAAATAATGGTAAAATTGGAGTGTGAGTTTTTTAACTAATAAATATATATATATATATATATATAAATAACAATAAAATTGGGGGTGTAAGTTTTTTAACTTATAAATATGTATATAAATAATAGCAAAATTGGAGTGTAAGTTTTTTAACTAATAAATGGATACATAAATAACAGCAAAATTGGGGTGTAAGTTTTTTAACTAATTTCAAACAGTTATAAATGTAAATGTATACATAAATAACAGTAAAATTGGAGTGTGAGTTTTTAACTAATAAATAAATATATATATATATATATATATATATATATAACAGTAAAATTGGAGTGTAAGTTTTTTAAGTAATATATATATATATATAAATAACAGTAAAATTGGAGTATAAGTTTTTAAACTAATAAATAGATACATAAATAACAGTAAAATTGGAGTGTGAGTTTTTTAACTAATTTCAATCAGTTATAAATGTAAATATATACATAAATAACAGCAAAATTAAGGTCTAAGTTTTCTAACTAATTTCAACCAGTTATAAATGTAAATACATACATAAATAACAGTAAAATTGGAGTGTAAGTTTCTTAACTAATAAATATATACATAAATAACAGTAAAATTAGAGTGTAAATTTTTTTAACTTTTAATAAATAGATACATAAATAACAGTAAAATTGGAGTGTGACTTTTTTAACTAATAAATATATCCATAAATAACAGTAAAATTGGAGTGTATGTTTTTTACTTTACTATCGATCGTCGTCAGAATTTTACTTCACTAATTGGATCATCGTTCATAGTTTACTTAACTCGTGTCGATCGGATCAAAGATACAATACGTAAACTCGTGGCAAACAGAAAATGAATGGAACGATGCCGTTAATTTTCCTACGATTATCTTAGAATTTTTTCAGCTAATAATGGCAGTGGGAGATGATCGAGGTGACACGTAACGCATAAATCGATCGAATCGATTCGCGTGCGCGAACTTTACACCCCGATTAGCGTTAGCCCTCCCCTGGTAAATGCAGAGCCAGGATATAATTTATCGGCAATAATAACGCAGCCGACAGTCGGTTTCTCGTCAGAACTTTCTTGCTCGATGGCCGCACATATATTACATCTTCCACGACAAACTTTCCCGTTTAATAAGTCTCGGCGATTTTTCACTCTTGCCCGAGGAGACAGAGCGCAGGAAAAAGGGAAAGATCGTTGATTTTTCGGAGGGTCGAAACGACTCTCGCTTTCAAACTGGCGTTAAGAGCGTCTGTAACCTTTAACAGTTGGTTTAACGGGCATTTCTCGTACTTTTTTTTTTTTTTTTTACTATGGCTAAGTATTCTGCAAATACACGTTAAGTTGACAAGTGAATGAAAATGCATACTCTTCAAAAGACCGATTTAACGCTCGAACAATCGACGACCAAAGTATAACATTTGTAGCAAAGAAATTAAAGTGCAAAAAGTTAATAATAAAATTAACAAGTTAACAAGTTAATAATAAAATTAACAAGTTAACAAGTTAATAATAAAGTTATGAAACGCAAGCTCCTATTAATATGTTTTATTAACTAAAAATACATAAAATATCCAAAATTGTAAATTAATCGTCTTGATCACTTTGGCAGTTCTAGTGTTAATTTTAGTTATTTATTAATTTTATATTATCTTATTTAGTTATTTATTTTATTTTATATTAGTTTTTTTATTGATATATTATTTTAGCATTAACAAACTTAATTATACACTATTAAACTAGAATTGATCATTTTAGCAGTTTTAGTGTTAATTTATTTTATATTAGTTATTTATTAATTTCATATTATCTTATTTAGTTATTTATTTTATTTTACATTAATTTTTTTATTGATATATTATTTTAGCATTAACAAACTTAATTATACACTATTAAGCTAGAAGTGTAGTTATGTGATGTTATATAGTTACAAAATGTTTATTACAATGTTTAACATTGTGCAACATACATAAATAGTGATTTTGAGTGACAACTCAAGTGAAAACTCATTAACATACATAAGTAGTGATTTTGAGTGACACACTCAAGGCAAAGATATTGAGACCACGCAGTTGTTTTGTCGCGGCACATTTGAGATATTAGGTTTTTTTTTTCAAAACAGTGAAAATATCTCCGTCGCATTATTATAGTTTTTTTTTAAATATTATATTACGTTTTAGATTGCTTTTATACTTATTGCTGGAGTAATAATTTTATCAATGAAACAAATTTATTGGGATTATTTATGGAATTGGTCGATAATTTGACTAATTTGACTAGTGTTCGTAGAGATAGGTATAAAAATTACACGTATAAAGCTATAAGTACAAAAATTTTAAATTAGAGATTTGACAAAATAATGACATGTTTGTATTATTATTATTCTATCAATACAGATCAGCAAAAATTATCAAAAAAAGATTATAAAAGTTTTTTTTTTTTATTGTTCATAAAATCAGTAAACCGAGTTTCTCGAGTTAGCATCGTGTTGAATCTATTTAATGGCTTTACGTAAGGGGATTCTTTTATAAAATTTAATTTTTAATCCTTAAATTTAAATATATTATAAAATTTGAAGATCAACGATTCTTAAATCTTACATAATTTTCAACGCGATATAAATTTTGCATTCTCTCAAAGTTTTATTATTCTAAAGAATTTCTGTTTGTTTCAAGTTCAAATATAATTTTTCTAAATGAATTTCGCTCAGTGTTGCTGAGAGAGGCAATGATGAAAAATTGAAAAGGATAAAACTTGCAATTTCGGGGAAGCATCGGTTCCAGACAAATTAAAAAAGCCCGGTAACAAATGAGTCTCCGAAAACCATCCTCAATCTTTCCCAACCTGTCGAAAAAAGATAAATAGCGCAGAAAGGAAGTTTCCATTCCGCACCCACGTCGCATTTGACCCAACTGAAGTGAACATTTTCGACGTAAGTTTCAAATTACGTGCCAAACTGTGATAGTTCAAACGTAAGTTGACGTCTATACACACGAATGTACTATAGATATTTATCGACTTGCGTGGGCTTATTCGGATTTATATCGTATCGTAACAATGATATCAAATTTCCCCAGAGATATTACGTTGTCCTTTAAATTTTATCAGAATCCGAGATTCAGAAATGTGTAGGCTTTTCGTATTCGATTATCACGAATTAAAGATTGTTTATCAGGAATCAAACATTGTCTTGGTGAAAACAAGATTTTCAAATGTTTTCACATAAGAAAAAATTGAGGTGGAAGAAGTTCATTGTATCCAGAGTGCTAAAAAGTCAATTGAAGGAAAGAAGTTGAAGAACAATGAAGAAAGTGTAGTACACTATTGTTCTAGTCTCAATTTCATCATTAAAGAAACGAGGTTGTGGGCTTGAAACGAGAATGACTATGGTTCCCTGCCATAATTGTGTAGTTGATCGACACTTGTTTTGATATTTCACATTTCAGTAGAATATTTTCCAGATTTATGTGGATCTAAATCTAACTATAAATTTGGTGAGATCTCGTAGAGAATTTGAAAGATTTTCAGAATTTTATTGAAGAGAAAATTGATCGTATATATAAATTTAATTCTCAAATGGGGGCACACAAAGTATGCCCTAAAATTCGTGTATATATATACTAATCTACCTATATAATATATACTAACAGATAACAGTAACTGTAGCAGATAACCTGAATGTAACTACGAATGATGACTATATTATAAAAGAAAAGTAGCAATTAACCTACCTACCTACTAACCTATTTAAATATATACTAATAGTTAACAGTAACTGTAGCAGGTAATCTGAAAAAATAACCTGAATACTACGAATGTTTACTATTTTATAAAAGAAAACCACGTAGGAATAAACCTACCTACTTACTAACCTATCTAAATATGTACTAAGAGTAATTAAGCAGGTAACCTAAAACAATAACCTGATAAATAACCTGAAAGAATAACCTGAAAACTATGAATGATGACTATATTATAAAAAACGACGTAGGAATTAATCTACCTATCTACTTACCTATCTAAATGTATACTAACAGATAACAGTAACTGTAGCAGGTTATCTGAGAAGATAAGACTGGGAATGATGACTATATTATGAAAGAAAACCACGTTTTTTACCAATTTACCTACCTACTAACCTATCTAAATATATGCTAACAGTAATTAAGCAGGTAACCTAAAAAGATAACAGTAATTATAGCAGGTAACCTAAAACAATAATCTGAAAACTACGAGTGATGACTATATTATAAAAAACGACGTAGGAATTAACTTATCTATCTACTAACCTATCTAAATACATATATAGTAACAGATAACAGTAACTGTAGCAGGCAATCTGAGAAAATAAGACTGCGAATGATGACTACATTATAAAAGGAAACCACGTAGGAATTAAACAACGAACAGATAGAAAACGGAGGAACGCGGAAGAGAAAGTAAAGTAGAGGAGGAAAAGTGTTGCAGGGTGGTTTGGAACAGGGGTGGGGTGGGGTGGGAGGGGGTGTAGAGGGGAAACCTGCGGAAAAAAGTACGAAAAGAAAGAGAGTGAGCTAAATTAAAGGACGTCGCGAACAAAGGCGGATGTGCCTGGAGAGCAAAACAGGCCCTGTGTGGTATAGGTGTGCGACAACATAGGTGGCCACGAAGGGGGCGGGGGGTGTCTATGTTTGCCTCTTCGTGTCGGATCAAAGCGCGTGGCTGCGGCGTTGTTGTTAGCTCTGACGGGAATAGAGATGGAAAGCGAAGATTCGCGGTGAATTTCAATGTGTTCGCGCGATTCGTGCTTGGAAAACCATTTTCCGGGACGTGGCTGAACGAAAAGAAGAGGTATGCAAGTAATAGACGATAGACGAGGGAGAGGTGGGCCGAGGGGTGAGAATAAAGGAGAATGGAATAATTCGGAGGAAAGGCTGAGTCATGTGAAACTCGGTAAAGTCAGAGAGTTGAAGAGCAAGAGATCGATTCGAGAGGTAATGCTCGGTCCAGAAATAGGGTGAACTCGAAATAAGCACCTCCAGGTGCACGTAGAGGATGTTGCCCCGCACTCGTGCATGCTGATGAGGAAATTGAGACTCATGCAAATATTAAAGGGGTAGGCGAGCGAAATCTTCGCCTACTCCTTTACCATTTCCTGCGACGATGCGCATTGCCTCCACGTTCCTTCTTCCAATTACTGTTGAACGCAGGAAGTACCTACACGCGCACGCTGTACATCCAAAGGCATGGTTACGTTTAACGCTTGAGGTGAAAGAAATTGTTAAATACCGAGGAGAACGGGAACAAGCGTAGGCACGGTGGAGAAGTTTAACTACGATTTCTTGCTTCGTGGATTCCATTCTTCCATTTGGGCAATAATTTCCCCCGATCGGAGCAATAACGAGTATGAAAAAAGCTCTTGAATGTTTCAACTCGCGTGCTGTTCCAGCCGCTTGTACAGTCTCGAGTCGGATTTTCTTTTGTCATCACCTATGTATCGTTTAGGTTTGTCCTAAACTTGTTTCTGCTTTTGAAGAAAAGTCTCTACTTCCAATTCATAGGTAATCGAAATTATACCAACGCCGCGTGTATAGGTATAATAATTAAAAAAAAAAAAAAAAAAAAAAGAGAACGATGTCTGGAGCGATTCATATACGACGATATGTAGAAAGTGGTGTAGCTTTACTGGAAGAAGCGAAGACCGAATCACAGGCAGACACCCCCCCCTGGTTTACCATAAGAATGGTCCCCATTATCCCGTAGATCCGCGCCAGGAGATATTCCAAGTCGAGAATGGCCGAAGCCAGCTAAGGGGCTGGTGACAGATGCTCTGTATGCAAATTCCCGAGCACCCGTGAAAACCCCATAACACGCCATCCTCTCGCTGATTCTTCTCTCTACCCCTCCGCCTCTTTCCACCTGCTCCCTCTCTTTACCACTCCTTCAACATTGCCGTTCTCGAAGCCCAAGACGTTCCACCGTGATAAAGACTTTCCTCTATCCCTGTCTCTCTTGTTCCATCATCTTCGCCAACTTCTCTCTCTCTCTCTCTCTCTCTCTCTCTCTTTCTTTCCCTCGATTACACGGGATACGCTGATGTACTTTCTCCCTTCGATTTTCTGTCCTTGCTCGACGATAACGTAGTTGGGTCAGGCCATCTCGTTCTTGCCATTACGAAGAAGAAGTTCTTTGTGGTGGAAGCTCGCTGGGAACAAAGCGAACTAGGAGAGGCGTATCTCAAAGACGAGAAAAGCGTTAATTGAAAGGAGGCAAGGCTCGGCCCAATGAGATTTCACCGTTCCTGCGCAAGGAGAAACGTCCAGCACCAATTTCCCGATCCTCGCGCCGAAGAAGAGATGGCTTCTTATGCATTGACCCCTTTGGATAAACTCCGGGGAGAAACTCACTCTCACGTGGGATCCCTTCGGATGAAGTCGAATTCTAAGTTTGAATAATAAATAACATTTAGAAAGAATAAAACTTACAAGTTCTAATATTATTATAATTTCTTTTATTCTTGGTGCATTTCTCCTTTAGGCCATTTTACTTTTGGCCATTGTTTGTATTTTAAGTTTGAATAATGAATAACATTTGAAAAGAATTAAACTTACAAGTTCTAGTATTATTATAATTTTTTTTTATTCTTGGAGATGCATTTCTTCTTTAGGCCATTTTACCTTTGGCCGTTGTTTGTATTTTAAGTTTGAATAATAAATAACATTTAAAACTTACAAGTTTTTAGTATTATAATATTCTTTATTTTCGTTGGTTTCATTTCTTCTTCAGGTATTTGCTTTCGGCCGTTGTTTCTATTTTAAGTTTGAGTAATAAATGGCATTTGAAAAGAATAAAACTTACAAGTTCTAGTATTATTATAATTTCTTTTATTCTTGGTGCATTTCTTCTTTAGGCCATTTTACTTTTGGCCATTGTTTGTATTTTAAGTTTGAATAATGAATAACATTTAAAAAGAATAAAACTTACAAGTTCTAATATTATTATAATTTCTTTTATTCTTGGTGCATTTCTTCTTTAGGCCATTTTACTTTTGGCCATTTGTTTGTATTTTAAGTTTGAATAATGAATAACATTTGAAAAGAATTAAACTTACAAGTTCTAGTATTATTATAATTGCTTTTATTCTTGGAGATGCATTTCTTCTTTAGGCCATTTTACTTTTGGCCGTTGTTTGTATTTTAAGTTTGAATAATAAATAACATTTAAAAAATCTAAAACTCACAAGTTCTAGTATTATTACAATTTTTTTTATTCTTGATGCATTTCTTCTTTAGGCCATTTTACTTTTGGCCGTTGTTTGTATCTTAAATTTTGAACAATAAACAACATTTAAAAAGATCTAAAACTTACAAGTTCTAGTATTATTATAATTATTATAATATTCTTTATTTTCGGCGATGCATTTCTTCCTCGTGTATTTACTTTTGGCCATTGTTTGTATCAGTTTGAAGTTCTTCTTCCGCAACAATGCAATTATCCTTTCGGTGCCTCGAAGGAATTCATTAAATAATAGCATTAATACCACTGCTCGAGGTCGAATTCCCCTAGTCACTCTTCGATCGTCTTTTCACCCTTCTCCTTCCATCCACCAATCGTTACTGGATTCCGTGACTGGCAGTTTAGATGTGGGCGACAGCGTCAGGACGGAGCGTAATCTTGAAATTAATTTAATTAGTGGTCGGCGTAGAGCCGAGCTTCAGTCAAATGCTCGTTAATCGCACCTGTCGCACCAATCATTCCGCATCGCCTTCACCGTGTGACTCTTCGTCGTACCAAACTTGTACCAAATGCTTTCCGTCTGCGTGGAGAAACTAGCGAGAGATCCTGATTTAAATATTGCTGAACTTTCTATTTTCATTCCCACGACAGGTGAAAATAAATTGCGCAAATAGACTTAGGGCAGTATTTTTTAAATACACTTTCTATTCGTTGCAAACACGTTCGATTAAATATCAATTGCTGTTGACGAGGTAATAACAGCGTAAATAACAGATGGCGTTCCAACGTTGCGCAATTCGGTATCGAGAAGAGACGATATCTTCGAGGAGAGACAATCAGTTTTCGGGGCAATCAGTTTTATCTGAAAGCGAATCGTTTCGTATATTTCACTTTATTTACAAGTATATAAGAGCAGATGTTCAATCTTCCATATCAACTAACTCTAGTTAGGCTGACCGTAGCTGTTCATCTGCCCTTCAAACAAAATACCGGTGACGGTGAATGAAGAAGTGGTCGCTGTTTGATTTACCAAGGTTTCAGAGCTCTTCCTTCTTTGCGTGACAACTCGCAGTCGTCGCTTCGGCGTGCGTGTTGAAAACACTCGCTTTGGGTGCGTCTGTAAAATGCTTCAAAAAATCAAGGCCACAAAGGAGAAGAGAAACTGCGAGCGGCTGGAGTGTGAGATGAAGATGCGTCGAGAGAAAAATGGTCGAGAATTGGTCTCTTGACTTCGTACAATGAAAGAGTGAGAGAAAGGAAATAGAGTGGCGAGGCTCCTCCTGTCGGATGAAATTTCATCGCGGGAATTCAATTAAAAGTAATATACTATTTCTCGGAGGAAAAAAGCTAAGTTGTTTACTGACGGATTGATAAGTAAATAAGTGAATAGAGAGATGAACAGATTTATCATCAATCAGTGTTTGATGTATCCACTAACACTGGCTACATCGTGTAAATATCTTAATTGTCTCAGACTTCAACTCCTAGATTCTCAACTTCTAATGAAATTATTGAATTTTTTTTTTTTTTTTTTTTTAGAAAAGTTATGTATTTTAAAACAGAAACAACTTGACAGAGTCTGTAGTAGTTTAAAGCAGATTTGATTAAACCAAGAACGTATATCTAACATCTGGAATGGAAAACACATAAAATGAAAATGATTATTATATCGTGCTTCTTACTTAACTTTTACCAAGTGTTTAAATATCCTGCTTATCTGTAATAAAGTGACTAGGTTATATCGTGGAATAAACGAATGAGGAAATATTACATAACCAAACGCTGTTTTTGAAATCGTGTGCATTGAAAAGTAGTTGTAAAGTATCAAATTAACGTTTGATCAAATAAACGTTAAAGACAGCCAAGATATTAATTCCAGACGTATTGTATTTCGAACAATAATTTAATCTATTACGCAAGTGAATGAACATCTAACGTTGCCAATTATATAGATTTTGATATATAAATAATTCATTGCTCGTGGCGTACATAGCTGATTTTTAAAATACGCAATTAAAATAAAATAAAAGCAATAAAATAATTAAAATGAAATAAAAGTGATAAAATAATTAAAATAAAATAAAAGTAATAAAATAATTAAAATGAAATAAAAGTAATAAAATAATTAAAATAAAATAAAAGTAATAAAATAATTAAAATAAAATAAAAGTAATAAAATAAAATAAAAGTAATAAAAATAATTAAATAAAAGTAATAAAATAAAATAAAAGTAATAAAAATAATTAAAATAAAATAAAAGTAATAAAAATAATTAAATAAAAAATAAAAAATACAATTGCAATCTTCATAGATAGTCGTATAAATTTAAAATGTGTTTCGCATAATTTTTGTATGCCGAGAAAATGTCCGTCTAACAAGAAGTTTAACCAAGTTTGCAAAATGAGAACAGCGCACACATATATATACTGAAATCGAAGGTGGTCAGCCATGAAGAACTCATTTCGGATTTTATGAAACGCAACTATTATAGATTTTAATTAACTATATTTTCGCGATATATATATATATATATATATATATATATATATATATATATATATATTTACAACCGTAAATAAAATTGCAATTTAAACGAGCCAATTAGACGCGTAAAAAAGTTATGTTGAATAAATAAAATTTAAACAAACATGCTGCTGTTTATGGTGCTCGTTAAGTTGGAGCATCACTTGAACGCCTAAATTTCTCAGATTCTCCATTCCGCGAGTTTCTCCGTGACAATGTAATTTATTGCTCGCCACTTTCGCGGCATTGGGTTCAAGAGCTAGGCCTTGAAATAATTCGTGAAAGTTCGGAGCGTGAACGCGATATTATCGACAGACACGAACAAGGTAAATTATTATTTTATCAACAAATTAAATTAAAAATTGACAAAGCGCTATGCAGAGGTTCATTACACAATTCAGAGATATAAAGAAAAAGAAAAAAACTAAAATTAAACGTAGTAAATTGTAGAGGATAAAGAAGGAAATAATTGAATAACTTTTTGTTATGAAAAATCATGACAACAAATTTTTCTTTATCAACAATTATAAAATTCATTCCAATTACACTTTTTTGCCATTTTATAAATTTTTGATTTGACTTAATAATTTTATTAATTTTAAATAGAATCTTTATATCAATTTATATTAATATTAATTTTTCTTTAAAAAAAAATTATTTGCATGTTCTACCTCATTCAATAATATTTTAATAATCTCCGTATATATTTGATAAATATAAAACAATTTTTATTATTTTCTATTTTACATTCAATTATTTTACATTTTATTATAAATTTATTAGTAAAATTAAATTTCAGGAAATTATATACTATTTTTAATTTTAAATTTTTAATATTAATAACAATTATTATTAATAATTATATATATTTATATACTATATAAATTTATAAATTATAAATTATGAATTTCAATTTACTCAGTATTACCATTATTATTATAGAAATCGTATTAAAATGAAATTCTTCGTATGAAAGAAGAAACAGCGATTAAAAAAAAATATTCAGCAAATAGGATTCCCTTCCATCGCACTACAATCTTCGGACAGCACAGTTCTCGACGATGCAAATTAATCGAAAAAAATTGCAAATGAAATGTTACATTAACGCAACGGCAGGATTCCTTAATGGATGAAGGAAGCGCGGAGCGGATCTGTAAAAGGAAATGGGTTCGAATTAAGAACGAAAATATCTCCGAGTTGTGCAGAGGAAAGAAAGAGAAAGAACGACCGTTTCTGCCATCAGCAGAAAATTGGAGACGAACCAAAAAGTTTTCGCGGCTCCTTATTGTTTCAGTGACAATTAAGAGATTAGGGGCGGAGAGAGGAAAAAAAAAAAGAAAGCGACCATTGGAAAAAACAGGGAAGGCCGCGGCGAGCTTTCCTCGCCCGGAAAATTCGTTCAAAATGGTTTGAATTCTTGTCGTCGGAAAGACGAATGGCCGGTGCGATTTCGGAATACTGATGCGTCACACTGTGAGTATCGATGGGGGATTGGTTGGTTTTCTATTGCCTAAGCTCTCTCCCCGTCTCCTTCTTCCTTTCGTATTTTTCTAGTAGGGTGAAGAAGCGAACGCAAGTTTGAACGGCAAGAACCCACGCAAGAAATATCGCACGAGTATTGTAATAGTGTTCGAGGTTCGTGTGCAGAATACATGTTTTATGACCGTCAACGTTGCAGAGTATCCTTTACCTAGAATATATACAATGATACATTATATGTTGCTCAATATAGTTTGTTAGATATGATTGTTCGTCTATGATCCTTGATATAAAATAATGAAGAGTGTTCACTTTTGATTGATATTCGCTCTCTTCGCCATGTTGAATGCAAAAGTTTTGCAACAAATTATTATTCGTGGGTTTTCATGAAGATTAGAAGAATCCAAGTTAAAATATTTTGATCTTATTCAATTTGATTTTTGTTCGATTTTACAAATTTGTCTATTTGTATGCTATGTTATTGTAGTTAGTTCTTTTGTTCGTTTGTTCACTATGATGGATCATAACAATTGTATATTGAACGTGATATTTCTCATGTACAATGTTTATTTGTCATTAACTTTTTTTATACATATCATGGAGCATAATCACTGCTATCGAGGTGATTCAGTCTTTTATAATGAAAGTATAAATTCTAAGATAATACAATACAGTATATTGTCAGTACTGATAAAATCTTTACGTCACCATTATGTGACAATAAATATCAACTTTGTAATTTTTACTTTTGGAATCTTCTTCCATATCGAACTATGAATGATAAAATTCTTATGGGTAACATATCTGATGGATACTTGACGTTTTCTGTGTCAATTCTATATTCATGGTGTTATGTCATGGTGAGGCTAGGGAGAGATCTTTCTTCACTGCTATCGATTCAGTCTTTTATATAATGAAAGTATAAATTCTAAGATAATACAATACAGTATATTGTCAGTACTGATAAAATCTTTACGTCACCATTATGTGACAATAAATATTAGCTTTGTAATTTTTACTTTTGGAATCTTCTTCCATATCGAACTATGAATGATAAAATTCCTATAGGTAACATATCTGATGGATACTTGACGTTTTCTGTGTCAATTCTATATTCATGGTGTTATGTCATGGTGAGGCTAGGGAGAGATCTTTCTTTATTCAGATTCTTCGATTTCCCGTTGGAATTTGTTAAAATTCAAGGATAGAAGATCAGGGCGAACAAAAGAGAAAGTCGACGAAAGTCGGTACTGTGCCAGAAAAATAAAAAATAACGAGGGAGGTTAAGAAGGAGGCCGATAACGGTAGGAAATGAAACATCCTTTTTTCCCCTCCCATTTTATCAGGCCACGGACACGTATCCTTAAAAGTTTAATTTCCATTTACAGCAAACACTTACCAGCCAAGATTTTTGCCAGTCATTCGAGTTTTAATGAATCAACATTCCCTTTGAATCTTTAAGCAGAATGGAAGAAGTTTAAGACGTTCAGTATAATTATTCATTTAGTGTTATAGGAATGGAGTAAACAAATATTTCATTTTTTATAGAAAGAATAAATTGTTATGGGAGTGTTGTATGTAAGAAGAAATGGAAAATTCCATAAATTGTATTAGACTGTTGCAGTATAAATTAGTAGTTAGATATTAATGTATTAAATTATGAGAGACTGCAGTCACGTGCCAACTATAGGTCCTAGGTTTTCCCTAGATAGTGCTTTCTTCTGTAATGTAATTACAAATCATCCACCATTATCCGAAGATTGATTGGACGATATTTAATGTTTATGGAAATTCTAACTATTTGCAAGCGAAATTTTGTTTATAAAATTTCTCCACTTGTACACTATCTTCTATAAACCAAAAATTTCCAGAAACTTATTATTTTCTAAAAATCAAAATTCTTGGAGATTCTCTTCTTTAAAAATATTCGATTTCTTCTCATTTGCTGTTAAATTTTATGCAAACTCCCTATTAAACATTCCTTGGATTTAAATTTTGTTTATAAAATGTTTCTCCACTTGTACACTATCTTCTATAAACCAAAAATTTCCAGAAACTTATTATTTTCTAAAAATCAAAATTCTTGGAGATTCTCTTCTTTAAAAATATTCGATTTCTTCTCATTTGCTGTTAAATTTTATGCAAACTCCCTATTAAACATTCCTTGGATTTAAATTTTGTTTATAAAATTACTTCACTTGAATACTATCTTCTATAAACCACAAGTTTTCAAAAACTTACTATTTCCTAAAAATCAAAATTCTTCGACAATTCCCTCTTTAAAAATATTCGATTTCTTCTCATTTGCTGTTAAACGTTCCTTGGATTTAACTCCAAATCAAACGTAAGCAACATTCAAAGAACAAATGGATACTCTGGAATCTAATCGGAATAGTTGAAAAACTTCTTCTTTCTTTGCTGTCAACTTGGCAGAAAAAGTATTCCTTTCAAAAGCATTTTCAATGGTAATCGATGCAGTGACTTCCTAGGAGTAGGATTTATCGGCAGGGAATCCATTAGAATCCGGCGGCTTGCGCGCAATCAACGAAATACAGAAGGTTGCAGGGTGAAAGCGGCGAGTTGCAACCCCTCGCGGCATACGGCGCGCGTTTTCCATTGGGCCAAATAGAATTTGCGGTCGCCGTCGTCGTCGTTCAAGCCCGCGATACCCCTCATACAAATATCTCTCTCTCTTCTTCCTGGGAAACCTCTTTCTGAAGGGAAACCTCTACTCTGCTTTCCTTGCGGTAGTTCTTGCTTCTTGCAGAGGTTCTGCTTTCTTCGTGCACACTTCACTCAGCTCTCTGAATTTTTACTAAATAATAAATTTCGGTTTTTCCTTGGACTATTGTCTCTCTCTCTTTTTTTTTTTTTTAGATTGAAAATGATGTTTTACCGAAGAATTTCAAAGAAACCATAGAAAGTGTGTAATTGGTGAAACACTTGAGTGAAGGAAGATAGTGAAAATTGACATAACTTTTAACTTCAATTGATCCAATGCGATTTTATTTAAGAAATAAATTTAGCGTCGTTGTGCCAATAAAATCTTCACGCGCGCGATAAAAATCCAATCTTCAGCGAAGAAAGTAAAAAATGAAATGGAACGCGAAACAGAGAGAATTCAAATGGACCAGACGGTGGTCCAGCCTTCATCCGTTTCTCGTGATTGGTGTTCAACGAACGACGTCGGAATCGGCGAGTTACCATAAATTGCGGGGGCACGCGCAAATCCAGAGTTTATCCGCGGCAGAGTTTCTCCCCGATGAGCGATTCGCATGTAAACGACATCCGGTATACTGCCCTTTGGCGACCGCTCGTAAAACCGGGGGCGAGCCACCTGCTGCCGCATCTTTCTCAGACTGAACGCTGCGACAATCTCTGTGCTGCACGCGGAGAAGAATTTCGGGGACCGTTGCCTAGAATTCGCCGCTACGTGGACAGGATTTCCGGGGAATAGAGACGAGATTTCCCGTAAGTCGCTAGCTTTCACCGTCGAAATGGAATTTCTTGGAACTTTCGCTAGAATAGAATTTCACTGCAATGATATACATTATTAGGGAGACTAACGTTAGTGAGTATCATCGAGTTTCAAATATGCCAATTGAAATTGAAATTTTTCCAGCCTGCACATCCAATTTAACTCGGATCCAGATAATCAAACACGTTCAAACTAACGTGTTCCAACTTTCCAAATTCCAATTTGTCCTCTCTGTCCAGATACGTCCACATACGACCATTCTTCGTTGTCAGTAAATTTTCCTTAACCTCTCATTTCAGATAAACGCCTTTAACTCCTTGCGCTGGCAATTGATTCGCGGACCATAACGAGTGACCGAACCGTATACAATAATTCGTCGCTTTCTTCTACCTTTGAACTCGTCTTTCTATTTATCACTGGATAGAAATTATTAAGAATTAATAAACTTATCATTTGTTTTGCCTGGGTTACATTTAAACATACTTAAAAAAAAAAAATTCTCGACGTCATTCCAGCGCAAGAGGTTAAAGTTGAATGGAACAATTCAAGGGAGCTACTTGTTAGCTCGTGAATTTTCAGCATATGATTTTTCACTGTGTGAAACAATAGCGTACAATTGTTCAGGTGTGGCGAATCATCGTCAGCATAATAGTTTTATCAGTGATATCTATAATTAATGTCGTTTTCTTCAAATTTAATGAACATTGCCAGTGACCAATAATTTAACTTAACCTATATTCTAATTTATTCTAACTATGTCCACAACAGCATTAAATATATTGACAGCGTTATTATTTAGCGTGCTTATTGTTAAATTATATTACAGATCAAAACTAAAACATTCATTCTTGAATAAAATAAAATTTTGTACAGTGTCAGAAAAACGGCATTACTTATCTCTAGTAATATTAATAAAATTAATATAGGGTATCTCGAATAATATTTCAACCACTTGCGCTGGGCAATTGACTGCGGACCGTAACGAGTGACCGAACCGTATACAATAATTCGTCGCTTTCTACTTCTTTTGAACTCGAACGTATCCATCACTGGATAGAGATGATTAAGAAGTAACAAACTTATCATTCGTTTTGCCCGGATTACATTTAAACATACTTGAAACTGAGAAAATGTTGCAATTTGGGGCAAAAAAATTCTCGACGTGCGTTGCACGCGCAAGAGGTTAAACTCCCCCAGGAATCTATAAGACGTTCGCCATCATCGATCATTTCCCATGCAAGACAAATCACCGTCCAATCCCACCATCTCAATCCATCTCGTTATCCTCGTCTTTTTTTTCTTTTTTTTTCTTTGTACGAGAGAAGAACAGTTTTCTGGAACGTTTGAATTTCAAAGGCTTGCCACGATCAGGAGTCAGCCTGGCGACGAGACGCTCCTTCGAAAATCAGGGGTTGATACGTCAGACGCGAACTCATCAAGAGAACGAGCATCCATAGTGAATACTGATGTGCCACGGGATCGCGGCGGATACGTTTTCTTCATCCACCCCCTGTAATTCCGTGTCTATCCACCGTTAGTCAAATTCAGCGAGCACGATTATGATTCTTCCCCATTTTCCATGAAAGACGAGTTCTTCGTTCTCCTCGCCGCGACCATTCGATATCGTATTCCGATGGCCAAACAATCCTCACGATCGTTATCTGGAAATGGAAGACATGAATAATGACGGCGAAGTCCACTTCGGGGAGTTTACGCGAGTTGACAGGAATTATTGGAATAAAAATAGGAAACACGAGACTAGAATGCATATGAGCCGTTTATCCTGGAAGGTGGACCAAGTCCGTTTTCCAAAAAACATCAAGCCAGCTGTTTTGACATTTAGCGTTGTCTACGCTATCTTTTCATTTTTCAACAGATTGTAACTAATATATTTAATATATTTAAAATCGCTAAGATTTTGTAGAAAATTAGCTGGTTAATAGCATGATAAAGATTTTATTTTGAAAGTGGCCATTTTAAGAGTTTCAAACTGATGTGAAGTATATTAGTGAAATTTTATGAGATAACACCTATATTTTTTTATGACTGGAGTAATAGTGTTCGATTAGCTCAGATAGTGATTTTTTTAAATAACAATAATCCCATTAAATATAGAGGATTTCATTTCAACTAAAGCTCTAGAAGACGCGGTTTTTGGAAGGTTAAGAAATACTAATGGAGAAAGGATAAATTTTTATTAAATAAAATGAAAACAAAGTAACGTTTTTTGATGTGGTATATGTTAGGAAACGATTTCCCTAATTCTTGAAAAATTGTGTAACATTATAATATATTATTATATAATATATAAATTATATATATAATATATATAAATTAATATATATAATATTAAAAATAATATATATAATATATAATATATAAATATATAATATAAATATATAAATATATAATATAAATATATAAATATATAATATAAATATATAAATATATAATATAAATATATAAATATATAAATTATATAATATATAATTATATAACATAAATTATATAACGTAATACTTATGGAGAAAGGACAAATTTTTATTAAATAAAATGAAAACACCTCTAGTAACGTTTTTTGGTGTGGTATATGTTAGGAAACGATTTTCCTAGTTCTTGAAAAATTGTGTAACATTATAATATATTATTATATAATATATAAATTATAAATATATATAATATATAATATATATAAATTATATAATATATAATTATATAACATAAATTATATAACGTAATACTTATGGAGAAAGGATAAATTTTTATTAAATAAAATGAAAACACCTCTAGTAACGTTTTTTGATGTGGTATATGTTAGGAAACGATTTCCCTAATTCTTAAAAAATTATGTAATATTATAATATATTATTATATAATATATAAATTATAAATATATATAATAGTATATATAAATTATAAATATATATAATAATATATATAAATTATATAATATATAATTATATAACGTTGCCTGAATCGTGTCTCCTACAACGTAAAAAAGCGTTCCCTGTCCGGAACGTTGAAACAGAAACGAGAATTTCTCGTCTCCCATCCGCAACAGATGAAAAGTGAAAGACGCGAATTCGCAATGTGTTGAAGATTGAGCTCGAGTCAATTGTATAGAGATAGACTTGAATAAAAGGCCACGGATTTATTATTCGCGCGACAGGTACAAAAGCTGAAAAACCAATGGATATATCACGGTGGTGGAAGGTGAGACCGGAAAGAAGCAGCGTGGTCGTGCGGCGGTCGCCACGTGCTTCGAGTCGACTAGTGGCGAACAGCGCCGAACACGACCGAATGCGAGATCTCGTGTCAGAACTCGGTGTCGGAATGCTTTGCTCTCAGTCGTAGGCGCGTGCCACGTACCGCTGTGTCACTGAGTGTGGGTGTTTCTTCATTTCTCTCGTTCTTTTCCGTTTTTCTTTTCCTTTCAACATTTCTCTTCGTGCGTCGTGTGTTACTTGCATCGTCGACGAACGTCGATATAATTTATTAACAATCGTACATATGTACCAACTCGTTAAGCTTACGAGCTTAAATTGGAGTTTCTTTTTTTTTTTTTTGGTGATTCGTGATAAATAAACTTGAATTTATGATTTCGTCGTCGTCGTTGAAAACAGTGTGACAGAGTGACGAAATAATTATCGGGCCAGTGATTCGAAAATTTATCGAGGATCGGAGTGTTGGTTACAGCGATGAGATGAAGAATCGTTCAGAAATGTAACGGTAGCAACGACACATCAGATAAGAGGTAGGCAATAAGGAACTGCTATACATAATAGCGTTTTCGCTAATTGGCCCGTGAATTCTCGTTTGACCAGTTACGTACTGAATAGTTAACAAGCCTTTGGGAATTTTTTAGAAACTTCATTCTTAGGTATTTCTGTTCTTTTTTCGAGTGCTTGTCAAGGCACAAATACACGAGTTAATTTTTTTATGTTACGCAACACCAAGATTTTTTTTTTTTTTGTGCGATACCACCAATAAAATGCAAGTTATAGATTAGCAACAACCAGTTACAGAGGTTCCAAGGTGTAAATTCCAATCAATTAAGATTGTAAACTTCATCACCTGTACGCAAATTTGCAATTTGCTCAAGTTATTTTTTTTTTAAGTGTTCAAAGCGGCTCTTTGTCTCAAATTGCGACATTTTCTCAGTTTTAAGTATATTTAAATTGCCATCCAGGCAAGACAAATCCAGTTTATTACTTTTTCAATAATATCGAAGTTCGGATAAAAAGGAAAGCGACGAATTGTTGCACACGGTTTCGGTCACTCGTTATGGTCCGCGAAACCAGTTGCCAGCGCAAGGGTGTTAAAATTTCAAAAAAAATCAACGTCAGTCGACAAAGGTAAAATTCTCTCCCCTTTAAAGTGACAAACAGTCGCTTGTTATTTTCTGCGAGGTAAACGTAAACGGTTTTTCGCGATCCTGTTCTGTTCGTTTCAGGAACATTTCGGTGATCGCGCGTCTGATTTATCGAGGCGACGCGTCGCCCCGGCAAGCAACGGAAATTGAAACGGAAGCGATGGCAGAGGTCGACAGTCTTTGAAGATGCGCCAATTAGCGGGCAGGTTTTCGAGTTTCTGTTCGCGCGAAACCAGCGTTAGTGGCGCAGGCCCTTTTCAGCGCATCCTACGTTGCGATTTTTAATTAGCTTTTGCGGTTGACACTTGGATGCTCGAGCACCGTCGCGTGCATACTCGCTGTTGCGGTTAAGTCCTTATCTTGGTCACGAGAGAGTGGAGAGAAAAAAAAAAAAAAAAGAAAAGAAAAGAAGTTTGAAGTTTGAAAGAAATTAGACAACGATTATCTTGCTTTTGTGTGATATTGGTGCATATTTGTTCATATAGTTGGATGATTTATCCGAAGCTACCGTGGGAGATTCGAAAGAAACATGCAACGCGTCGGTTGGAAAAATTGGGACGAGCTTTACGAAAAGAGGGATCTCTCTCTATCGGAGACCTGATCTCGACGAACCTCGTCCAAGCGTTTGCCGCGAGCGTGCAATACGACGAATCTCCTTAGATCTCTCCTGTGCCTCGGCCTTTTTATCTCTCCCGGCGTTTACCCGAAAGGGATTACTTTCCCATTAGGATCTTGTCTTTCGAGGACAAATAGTCGAAACTGGAGCCGACGCTGGTGTCCGAGAGCCGCCCGAGATTCTTCTCCCCCCCCCCCCCCCCCCGAGGTGGATCCTCTTATCAGGAAAACCCGACAGAAGAATCACTCCCCTCCTCTTCTCCTCGATTTTTACTTCTTTTTACAACGGAGCTTGCTTCGATATTTCAAAATGGCGTCTCAACATCCTTTCATCTTCTTTTCCTTTTCTCCTGACACGTTCCATCTTCTTTCACAGTGAAAAAAACAAATTGAAAGTTAAAGTCGGAAATTAGAAGCGAAACACAATTATCGACTCGGATGAACTGCGAATTATAATCTCAATTTATTCGTTGAATAAAGAATTCGTTCGCCATCTCCATTCGTTCCTCTTTATTAACACGTGGATTTCTCATCCATAGACAGCCCCCTCCTTCACCTGACAGTCACCATTTTTTCCGTTTCGTGCCACGTTTCTTCGAAATGAAATTGCCTCTCTCCCTCCAACTACACCTTTCTCTCCCCACTCTCCCGCGGCTACAACTTCGGAAATAATAGTCGTCTCATCAGTCGGAAATGAATGCTTTAGATTACCACGATAAGCTAGTAAGCGTGAAGCGTGCCTTTAGCCGTAATGCCAACCTCCTGGCGGTGTAGCCCTCTGTGCGGTTGACGACTTCGTAACCTGGAGATTCGTCAACGTCAGACCCCATTAGCAGCAGCCCTTCGTCTACTGCCGGACTCGCTAATTCCCTTCGTACGGCAAACACAGCGCTGAGTGATACATGCGTCTTTAGAATCATCCACGGGATGCTTGTTGAAAAATACCGAATGTAACTTTGTAACATTTTGGGGGCTTGATCTTGATCTGAATGGGTTCAGAAACGAGATCAGAGTTTTTTTAAACTTTCACCATCTATCTTTGTTAAATCTGACAGAGATATGCAAATGTATATATTAGATTATGTGTTATATTAGAGGTATGAGTAATGTTTTTTTGATACAAAATTTTATTTCATTTCGTATAATATAATTCAACAGCAAGCGCACTAAATGTCAGTGTATTTAACTAGAGTGTAGATTGCGATTGTCACTAGACAAATAAATAGATTATTATTTTTGATTATTATACTATTTTTGAAAGATTATTGGCTGAACGATTTATTTTATTTACATTTTATCAATCATCGTTAGAATGATTAAATAATTATCCTCCATTTAATCATATACGTAATGAAATTCCATTATTAATTATGAATAAGCTAGAAAATATTTTTAATAAATAAATAAATTTTAATATGGCAGAATAGTGCTTTGAATTTAAACTTCAAACATGAAATTTTTATTTTTGTTAAAAATTTCAACATGAGATATGAACTACATTTCAAGATTCATTGTATTCAGATAATTTCATTTCATTCTATAAATTTATTATACTATTTATAACTGTAATTATTTCATTAACATGATATTTAATTTCAGATTTAATATTAAATAAATTTTTTAAACTTATCCTTATTAAAAAATCATACAATTGAAATTATTTGAACATTACCAATATTTATCTCATTAACAATTTGTTATCCATCGTTTTCAAAATTTTATATTTTACTGCCGAGATATTTAATCCTTATTTTTCTATTAAACAACAACAAGTCTAGCCAGTGTTTATTAAATTTGAGGAAAACGACATTACTTATGGCTACCCCAAATAATTTCATCAATTCTTTCTTTCTTTTTTTGATTTTCGCATTTTCTTCGAACGTGCCGGAAGCACACTTGCAACTTGTTTTTCTTTTTTCCTTTTTTTTTTTTTCGCGAGAGTCGGACTCTGGTTTCTCCATTCTTTAAATTTCATTCTGTCGTTACTATTATTTTTAACTGTTTTTCGTTCCTGTAAAGCCGTTCGAGCCGTTTTGCGATCAATTGTCGGTAACGGATGATAAACCGGTGATCAAGAATTTACATAACACACCGTCGATGTTTTTCGTTCATTTACAAAGCGGGGGAAGAACAACAGCGTGCAAGGTTGCCGTCCGTTTCTTGTCTCGCTTCGGTCGCGAGATAAAGGATTAATTTAACGCTGCATCGTGCCACAATGCGCCAACACCATCGCCGACAGTTAACACGCGTTATAACTTCGTTTCTCTGCTGGCGATCGTAAAAAGGTCGTACGTTGCATTTTCAACCGCGTTTTCCACGACACGACGCTTACAACGTATAACGAAGATAAGGCCGAGGATGAAGTTGCTCGATTAAACCTGAATTTCTGAGGTATCACACACTTCGACGATTGCCGCGCTGTGCTCGGTAGATTTACACGGTGGAGAAGGGAGAGGGGGGGGGGGGGGGGGGGGAGATGAACATCCGGCTTACTTATCGCGTTAAGTAAATCGTTTTGCAGTTACCTTTCGATTTACGCTCGTCCTGCGCGCCGAGTTTGATACGTTTCGAAAAACTGGAATTCAAACGTGGAATCTTGAGCACGCGAAGTTCAGTAAATGTTCGATCGTTGTCCGACAGATAAATATACCGAATTTTATTGCCATTGGACATGCAAGTACTATTTTTTTTCTTCTATTAGAAGCTGAAAATTCGTAGGGAAAATTTTAATTGATTGTTACTGAACATTGTTACTGAATGATTATACGTACAAAGATTTTTAATGATTGATTTTATAATAATATTAATAATAATAGTAATAATATTAGTAATATTAGTAATATTAATAATAATATTGATAATAGTAATAATATTAGTAATATTATAGTCATATTAATAATAATAATAGTAATAATATTAATAATATTAATAATATTAGTAATAATAGTAATAATATTAATAATGTTAGTAATAATAGTAATAATATTAATAATGTTAGTAATAATAGTAATAATATTAATAATGTTAGTAATAATAGTAATAATATTAATAATGTTAGTAATAATAGTAATAATATTAATAATGTTAGTAATAATAGTAATAATATTAATAATGTTAGTAATAATAGTAATAATATTAATAATATTAATAATAATAGTAATAATATTAATAATGTTAGTAATAATAGTAATAATATTAATAATAATAATTAATAACAATATTAATCCGTATTGATATGTAAGTACATTTTTTCTCCTATTAGAGATGTTCTGAAAATTTTAATTGTTACTGAAAGATTTTTAATGATTGACTTTTGAATATTAATCCGTGACATTGATCGATACATAGGCATTAAAAATTGGTCCAGAACATTTTAGTTGTTGTTGAATGAATATAAAACTGATGGATTTTTAATTAACACGTATAATTTTGTAATTGTCGTTGGATGAATTGCACGAGGTTCAAGGAATGATTAAATAACCATCGTCTAAAAAAATCTTCAAAGTTAGAATCTTCACATCGGTGACTGAGTACTAATTACGTACATGTTCCAAAACACTCACGCTATCACCGAAAACACTAATCCACGCCTTTCAAACTAAATCTCCCAAATTTACGTTTTCGACGGACGGAGCGTCGAACGAGCATTTACGCGTAGCGTTATGGGAATGATTTTTCTCGATTCCTTCGGAAGACAGGAAACGATAAGGGCGAGGTGAGAAAGGAAAGCGTGAAATTAACAAACGGACTCGTTATTTCAAAGAAAAAGGTGCAAGGGACACACGTGTGAAGTTCAGTGAAGTGAGGACAGATTAGATACGGTTCGAAGAAGAAAACGAAATAGATATATACAATGCATGGCGTCAGTTATTTAACTTGGAGCGCCGTATTGTCGAAATTGTGCGACAGGGGGAGTTGAATTGCGGAGGCTGACGTGTTCTCGCAAGAAGAGACTCGTTGAAGATCATTTACGATCGGCAAACACACGAGAGATCCAATTACTAATGATCGAGTGGTTAAACACAGTACCGTTGACATAGGATTAGAAACATATGGGTCTGTTGGTCTAGTTTGTCGGATAAATTCAACGTGAATGGTTATTGGGAAACTTTTCGTTCGACGAACCATCTGTTTCGCTTTTCCAATCAAAATTTAATTATTTTCACTCGCGATTATAATCATCGTTGGGCAAAAAGGGGAATCACTTTTGTCCATCCGTTCTCCTTCAAAGGAAAAAAGAAATAAATTTCTTTTCAAGGGGCATGGTGACATTTGTACGCATAGTAATTTTCAAGTATTCCACCTTCGACGTAGCGACAGAAACCCTTTTCTCACGGTGCATCAATTCGCTTCAAGGTTCTCCACCGAAACGCGAACAACGTTTCACGAACCGTGAATTACGAGGATAAGAGAAAGTCCTGCGCGAGTGGCGACGGCAGCTTGAAAAATATGGCGGGGCCACGCGGTTGTGCGGCCGCACAAGGAGATTCCACGCGGGAAAGGGGCTGCCGGCGAGTCTGGGCTGCCTTTTAAAAATATCCAACCGTTTGAAACGAATGGCACAGCGCGGCGAGATGACCGAAATAGAAAGTCGAACCCGGCCGATCTCACGCTGTTACTCACCCCTCGCGCTCTTCGAAACGGCCTGCCATCTGGCTAGTTTCTTTTTCAAGTTGGCACTTCAAGTTGGCCTATGTTGCTTTTCATTTATTAAAAATATGTAACACGAAGTATACGTACAGGGTAGCATTCGAACGTGAGAGTGAGATAGCGAGAAAAATATTTGTCACTCGTTGGGGTATCGATATACATATTTCTACCGTGAAATATTATTATTTTTAACTTGAACGGTGAGCCGCGACGGACATTTTTATAACGTGACGTCTAGATTTAACTCTTTTATAACATTCTGTACAACAATTGTTTGGAGCAATCTGTAATTAACCGCTTGCGCTGGCGACTGATTGCGGACCGTAACGAGTGACCGAAACCGTACACAATAATTCGTCGTTTCCTTTTTCTTTCGAACTCGTCGGGCATGATATCACTGGACAGAAATTATTGAGAAGTAATAAACAAGTTACTTTTTTATCCCACTCTTTTAGTTCGTATCTTTATGGTCGTATTTCTTGTATTTCACGGTTTTCGAACGATATTTAATACAGAAAATTTAATGTCAAAAATCCCCATTATTCTTCGTTCATTTACTTTTCGACAAAGTAAATAATCCATTCAAGGTAAGAGACAGCAATTACAAAATTTAATTAAGATTAATATCAAATCTCTAATTATTTAAAATTTTCTAATTCGAGTGTAAAGAGTTCAATAGTACGTTTAAGTTAACCACTTGCGCTGGCAATTGATTGCGGACCATAACGAGTGACCGAAACCGTACACAGTAATTCGTCGCTTTCTTTTTGAACTCGTCGGTACATCACTGGATCATTGAAAAATAATTGGAAATTATTGAAAAATAATAAATTTATTATTTGTTTCGCCCGGGTTATACTTAAATGTACTTAAAACTGAGGAAATATTGCAATTTTGGGACGAAAAATTCCAATATCATTCTAGCACAAGAAGTTAAACAGTGAAGAACATGACTAGTATCGACGAATGTAGATAGAGTACAAAGTCATTGATGAATGTTTATAACTTCTTATAAATCATCTGTAATGTAGCAGTAATCTCAAACAGTGGAAGATTCGTTGGAATTGTGGAAAAAATGTTTTCACTTCGCATTGTTCGCAGCCACGACTCGACCCGAAGAGAATCATCGATAAAAATGACAGACAACCGCGTAATAAATCCATGCCACTTGTACGGATACGAAAATATCCCTCCTTCGTGGAATGCGCCACGAAGGCATAAAGAAAAACGAGCAGGGCGTGTACTCGAAGGATTTCGAGTCCCCGTCAGATTTCGTTGTCACCAGCTAGGTTTTTCTTGATTTCTCGACTTTCCTTCACGACACCTTCCTGCGCGTCCACGGTAAATATTTGATGTGATTTTTCTTCCCGTCGACTCATACCCTCTTCAATCTTAACGCGTTCATCCGCTCGGCCATCAGATTCGCACCCTTGTTACTCTGCTCCTTCCTCCTCTCCGAGCGTTCTCTTATTTTTCCCTTCGAGTTAGCACGTTTTCAATGATAATCCCTCGTCACCCTCTTTGGGTTTTGTTAAACTTTTAGGATCAGTGTTCCTCCTCCCCCCTCCCACCGTTTTCCTTCCTTTCCCCCGAAAAATTCCAATATCAACGCAGCCAGAAGAAATTCCTTCCGATCGTTAGCCATGTATCCGTAACTATGATCTTATCCTCTCAAATACACAAGTTTCGTTTCGATTCTGACAAGTGCAGAGTCGTGACTGCTGAAATAATCCCTCAACCGTTAGCAACCGATTGCGGACCATAACGAGTGACCGAAACCGTATACGATAATTCGTCGGCGCGATATCACTCGACAGAAATTATCGAGAATAAATTTATTATTTGTTTCGTCTGACTTATGAACATACTTAAATACACTTAAAGTTGGAAATATTGCAATTTTGGGACAGCAAAATTAAAATTTCTAAAATCTCATCGTAGAAAAGACTTCTATCTGAAATCGCTGAAATCCATAAAATTCGCGAGGATGCTCCCCAAAATACCAGAAAATCTGCGAAATTAATGTTTGGAATTACAAAAAAAAGATATTCGGAAGGTGTATAAAATTTTTGAACTGAAATCCGTGAAATTTCTACACGGTACGAAGAAATACGAAATTAATCCCTCAACCACTTGCGCTGGCAACCGATTGCGGACCATAACGAGTGACCGAAACCGTGTACGATAATTCGTCGCTTTCCTTCTGAACTCGTCGGCGTGATATCACTCGACAGAAATTATTCGAAAGGTGTATAAAATTTTTGAACTGAAATCCGTGAAATTTCTACACGGTACGGAGAAATACGAGATTAGTAACGAAAATATTTCTGATCGGTTAATTGTTAAATTTTCTAGTTAACTTCCCGTTCGTTCGTTTAAACACGCGTACCACCTATCTTTGTCATCGCATTTTGCAAGAACGTGATAGCTCCAGATCGCAGTGGGGTGTATTCGCGACGCAGGCGGCGCACTCGTTGAAAATACCGCCTTAACCGTTTCGAGGGTTGTAAAAGTGCGTGGGGGAAAGGGGGGTGTCGCGTGCGCACATGGTACATGCATCATCGCGGTGGAAACGGGGGTTTCTTCTGTGTGTTTATCTACCCTCTCGTCTACTGTGCCTAACTGCACGATAAGAACAATGATTCTCGCTTCAACCGCGCAGATAAACACGTTCGTTGGCTAAAAGTGCGAGGAGAATTCGTGGAATTCTTTTCGATGGAAGAAAAAGGGGGGAAAAAACTGGAGAAAGAGTTTCGTTCCCTTTTTTTTTTTTTTTTTTTTTTTAATTGCACCGTTAAATTATAATTATAGTCTGGCGACTTTCAGTCTAAAATTGCTCGACAGACTTTTGTGGCATTCGGAATGATTTACGTGCAGTAGAGTAATTTGAATGAGATGATACATGTGTATTTAAGGCGGTCTACGAAAGAGTTTTATGTAGTTCGCGTGTGTGTGAAAACGCGTAGGATGTAAGAAATAATAAGAATAATAAAACGGGAAATTTTATCAAATCTCGAGAAAAGCTGGAGATAACTTTAAATCGACATGGGACATTTTGTTTTATATCAGGTACTGTTATAATTATTACGCAATTCAATGTACACACGTTCTATGCAATTTTTCGCATTTGTCAGTTTTCCTTTGTTTGTTAAAAGAATTATTATTCTTAACTTTTAGAATTATTGTCTCAACTTTCGCGGAATTTCGTTCGTGACGTTCGATTTTTCATTTCGATCGTAAAGTTCTTAGTTCAAACATTCCGGAATCTTTTCTCGTTGGAATCACGATCAATGGTAAAAATTGGGGTAGGGGTAGAAGCAGGCCGGAAATTCGGTTGACTAAGCAAACGCTTAGATAAATCAATAAAGCAGGCCTTTTTTCGGAGGCGTTCGAACCCACGAAAATCGCCCGTGTAACAACCCTTCCCCTCCAATATCGAACTACGAGCGATCGTGTCGAGCAGAAACGAACACTTTGTCGATGGTGATTAGATAATACTTGCGGACAGAAGAAGAAAAGATCTTCCTATTGAATCAGCGGCACTCTGCCTGCTCGAAAGCTTCACTCGAAGCTTCCATTTATTCAGTTGTTATTTTCTTTCGACTCTTCTATCTTCAAATAAAATCTGACTGCTCTTTTCAATTGTTCTTCACACGACTCTCACGTCGCAGTAGAAAATACATACTGTTATATTAGATTTTATACATCCTGTGTTACATTTATTTATATTATCCACCGAGCTTTCTATCAGCAACACACACACACACACAATTCAATATGGTTACATTTTTGTCAAAATCGTGCACCAGATGCGAAACGTATTCGCGTTTTCGCCGGCGACCCTAGGAACAAGATGGAGGAGGGTTGAAACGCGGCTCTGTACATCAAATTTTCTCCTCGAGGAGGGCCCCATGTGTCGCGGTCCGCGTATGCAAAACAGCAATCGGCATTCGCGTTGCGTGCTTGCGCTGGTAACGACACTCTGGAGAGAACGATATCGAACGACATCGCGATTCGATTTCGAGGCGAGAGAGATTGTCTCCCGCGTCTCCGAAACGACAGGGGCTGCGTGTGTTACGGTTAGAAGGTTATGGACTGAGATTCAGCGTCGATGAGGAACAAGCGAGGAATATTACGGGTCGGGGACAAAACTTGAATGTAAATTCCTTCGGTTGGAAAAATGATGTATCTTCTGGTTTCTTTCTTCCTTCTGCTTCATTTTTTGTGCTCTCTTTTTGCGTTGCCGAAGAAGCTTGGCTCTCATAGGTAGACGAGGAAATATATTTTTCAATGGAAAATTTTATACATACTTTTCCTCGTTCTTTCATTTCATTTTCCTCTGATATTTAGGAGAGCATGAATAGATTCACTGTTTAATTTCACTCTCTATTAGTTTCACCGAAATTGGATCTAAAATCCAAAAAAAGATTTTAATATTGACAGTATAAAGAAGTATCAAATTTACGTTGATATATTTCATTGTATAACACATATATTCAAATATATTGTTTGTTTACAATATTTCCTCTTAAATACACGAGAGTTGTCTTCTTCTCAAATAGAGAGTAGCTGATTACATTATTATTTAAATTTTCCATACATATTTTCTGAAGAGTAGATGTAACTAATATACATTCTGTTCCAAATATAATGTTTGTTTATAATATCTCTTAGTATCTTCAAACCCAGGAGTTGTTTTCTTCTAAAGTAGTAAGTAGCTGATTACATTATTATTTAAATTTTCCATATATATTTTCTAAAGAGTAGATAACTAATATACATTCTGTTCCAAATATAATGTTTATTTATAATATCTGCTAATATCTTCAATCTTAGAAGTTGTCTTCTTCTAAAGTAGTAAGTAGCTGATTACATTATTATTTAAATTTTCCATATATATTTCCTAAAGAGTAGATAACTAATATACATTCTGTTCCAAATATAATGTTTATTTATAACATCTTTTAGTATCTTCAATCCCAGGAGTTGTCTTCTTCTCAAATAGAGAGTAGCTGATTACATTAGTATTTAAATTTTCCATACATCTTGTCTGAAGAGTAGATGTAACTAATATACATTCTGTTCCAAATATAATGTTTGTTTATAACATCTCCTAGTATCTTCAATCCTCGGAGTTGTCTTCTTCTTAAATAGAGAGTAGCTGATTACATTAGTATTTAAATTTTCCATATATATTTCCTAAAGATTAGATAACTAATATACATTCTGTTCCAAATATAATGTTTATAACATCTCCTAGTATCTTCAATCCTCGGAGTTGTCTTCTTCTCAAATCGAGAGTAGCTGATTACATTATTATTTAAATTTTCCACACATCTTTTCTGAAGTGTGAATATAACTAATATAGATTCTGTACCAAAAACATTGTTTGTTTATGATCCCCTTGAATCCCCGTAGTTGTCTTCTCCTCAAATAGAAAGTAGTTGATTATATTGTCACTTAACGTGGACGTAACTTTTCACGTTGCCAGTAGAATTCCCCTTTGATCGACCTCGCGAAGCCACAAAGGTTCGCATCGTTTAACTCGGGTCGGTTGGACTCGTGTGACAGTGTCTCTGTTGGGCTTCTTATTAGTCATAGGGCCGCGATGGGTCGCCGATGGTGAACCCCTCGTGGACAACGTATCGAATGTACTTCGATGCATGCCGCGTGAGGGGGCCTTGCGCGCGAAGGGGCGCGCCCCCATGGCCGTGCACCCCGCAATATACTATGTCCTTAGCTAGTGTTTCGCACGACGCTCACCCGTTCGTCTGATCCTCGTGCTCGTGTCCTAACGTAATAACGCCGACACTATCCACTTTGTTGTTTACTGTTTTTCCGCCGGTGGTGTTATGCTTTTCATGCTCGAGGGCGATTCGAGTGTCTGCGGGGGTGAACGCACTGAATCACGATAGCGTGGAAGTGTTGCCCGGAGTTGGGATGGCGTGTCATCTGGTGGATTTCTGAATGGAGGAACCATTCCAGTGCCCAGAGAAAACGTAGTGGTGGGGATTGGATCGTTGACGAAATCTCCACGTTCAAGAACGGACTTTTCCTTTCGCGTTTTGTCTTTTGGAAAGAGTTTGCCGGTTGAGAGTGAAGTGACGTTACACGTAGATGCAAAAGGCCACGTTCTGTGCTTTCGCAATTTTTAATCCTTACTTCCATCTTTAACGACGTGACTCGCATCCTTCTGTTTCTGTAAGGTCGAGACAATTCCGATAATTTAAATAAGTGTTTCTCGACGTGTGGTATTTCTTGCCAAAGTTATTATAAAAGAATCATTTCCTCCGTGTGAATGAAATATGTGGAATATTACGATTCTATTTTCCAAATAGAAAATGTAATTATATAATATTATATTGTTAAAAATTCTAATGCAGAAGGGCGAACATTTTCAAACGGAATAACATTCGAGATGCAATGTCGCTGTGAAAGAGTCGAGGAATAAACAAAGAGAGATGGCAGGCAGCTTGGCTCGGCTCGATATTGGGATTTATGTGCCGAGGGGAGGACGTGGACGATAATTCGCCGCGCAGCGGCGATCATGGAGGCGTTTACTCGTATAGTGTTTCCTTCTGTCCCATTGTACGCGGTGGACTCGGAATTTTTTCGACGTTTCGTGTGTCGTGGATCGTGGCAGGATGAGGCGTTTGTCTCCGAGGCAGTTTTACACCGGCGAGCGCGTCAGGTGGCATATGATCAACGTGCAGCACTCTCGAATAGGATTCGCGAACATCAGGTAACGTTTCTTCCATTCTGGATAGGCAGATTTTCCCGATGGCCGAGTTTCATATCGCCCACTCCCTCGAGAGTTTAGTTCGAGCGTCTCGAGAAAGGGAGTTTAATGCATGGTTGGTGTGCCAATACACCGTATAAGAATGATTTATTTTGAGATCTTTTTTAAATTTTTAATGTCAAGTTTGGAAGTATAATTTGCTAGTTCAAATGTAATTGAGGCAAAATAAAAAAAGAGAGTTTATAATAAATTTGAATTCTTTGCAAATTCATCACTGAATATTGTTCTATTATTATTTATAAATCTTGAATATTGTTCTATTATTATTTATTATTATTACTCACTGATTGTCCCTAAAAAGATTTAATTTGAATTTATATTTAAAAACGTTTAATAATTGAATAATGTAAGACACATTACTCGTGAAATACTATTGACAATGATTCTCCGAACGATCCTAACGAACGGTTTCTCCAAACTCTAAACTCTCGTTAAATATTCTCGCTCTAAATGCTTTGTTCACTTTTAAGAATTCACCCTTCTATTCGAGTGCAAATGGTCGTATTTAGCCGAACGTTTACACTCGTTGGACACAGTGACATACTTCTCTTCTGCATCATTTCAAAAAAAATCGCATTTATGTTCCAACTATAGTATAGTAGGAATAAACAATTGTTATAATTGTGCGAGAACAAGTTCTCTAAATATTTTGACTTACTTGGTTCAGTTTATTCGTACCAACTAAATTAATTTTGTACTAAAATTAGGTACACGATTAATATGATTAAAGAATAATCGTTTAACCTCTTTCGTCGCATGACAAGATCGAAGATCATACTGATTGCCTTGGTACTTCTATTGATCAATGAACCATTCACAACAAGACAGTTGTCAATCAAACTAAAAAATGAAGGAACCAACCAAGTCCTACTCTGTATCAACGAATAATAATTTAATTATTATTACCAATTAATGAATCTAACAAATTCAACTTCGATTTAAGTTGACCACCCTGCGATACTCTTCGAAGACCTACCAAGTCCCGCAGTAAGGAGAATGTGCTCTTCGGGGCAGCGAAGAAGAGCCGCGGTAACTGCAAATGGCGGCCAGAACCCGGCGAAACGAGCGTATTAATATAATCCTATAATTCCGCCGGATGTTCCGCTTGTACTCGCTCCTCGGTCAGCCGTTCCGGCGTCAGTATCAATTAGTTTACCCTTGTCAACCCGGTTAACCCTCCACGGGGTCTGGCGGATCGGCCTTTTCGCCCGTTTCGTGTCATCGTCCCCAAGATGGGCAAGACGCGTCCGCGTGAAAAGCCCGGAGGAACTTCGCCTCCAACCTGCTGGCGGAAGGGAGAATTAAGAAAGTTGAGGAATTGAATTTGAAGCGAGGTAAATTAGCAAGGTTCGTTATCCGTGAATGGCTTTTGTCGAGCAGTTGGCAACAGATTTTAGGGATAGTTGGAGAGAAGATTCGTGGCTTCGACGAATTTTTAGATCGAATCATTTTTCAAGTAACGTTTTTCAGTCGAACTCTGTGCAAATTATACATGCAGATCTCGTCGCGAGACATTCCTAAATAAATATCTCCCTAATTTTTTTGTACCTTCTTACTCGTTCATATCTCACAGAGGTTAGAATCAACCTCTTGCGCTGGAATGTTGCGCCCACGCTCGTCGAGAGAACTTTTTTGTCCCAGAATTGCAATATTTCCAGTTTTAAGTATATTTAAGTATATTTATAACTTAAACTCTTCATCCCAATTATGATTATTGTGAAAATTGAATATACCATCCCTGGTAAAACTAGTTTACTGAAGTTTGCTCTGTTTATAAAATTCATTATATCTCGTAAACGAAGACAGACAGGACATATATTTATATGACTTCGTTTTCATTATTTTTAGGCGTACAATTAGGCTCCCGAAGTGGGTCCCACAAGTTACGAAACACCCTGTATATAAGATATAAACGAAGATACGAATTATTATATATACGGCTGGGTCACTCGTTACGGTCCGCCAACTAGTTGCCAGCGCAAGGGTCTTGATCTTAGCTTTCGGATCTAACTAGACGATCCTTAAATTCTTCGGGCAGAAGAAAATTTCAATTATGCCACGAGAACTTGACTCGCCTTGTGTTTAAAATAACATTCGTCATTCACGCGCGACATATTTTACGTGTCTTCCTCGTCCAAATAACAAGACTGGTTGGACAGAAATGATAGCAAATGTCGAAAGTTTAACCCTCCCAACCCGAGTTTGATACAAAAGCTGTGCCGGAACAGCGAACGGCCGTTTTCCGGTGTCTTAATTCGCAACGAATAGGTTCACTGGCGCACACTCGCCGGAATCCCTAAATCAGGATTAACGGGGAGAGACACAGCCGTTGGTCGTAATCTTTCGCACGGCGAACTAACGTCTCGCGTTCGTGCACGTCGGACGTGTATTTTAGCCTCGTTTGATATATAATGCGCGTTTCACACTCGTGCCGCACGTTTCGAGCGTGTTTAGTCGCGTCCCACTCTCGCAGTTACGCTTGATATCAATTTCGTCTAAGACTAATAGCTTGTTTCCGGGCGAAATGAAGAGAAACAAGTGGAGGGAATACCGCGGTGGGAATTCTCATTGTCGCGGCGAATTTTCGGACGCGTAACATTCCCGAATTGTTGTTCTGTTCCGTTGTCGTGGATGAATTTAGGGATAACGTGAGATTAATTCGACTTCTTCAACGTAATCCGATTACATTCGGCAAATATCGTTACGTTGAAACGAGGGAAATTGAAATTGAAAAGGGAAATGCTTAACATATAATTAATACGGTGAATTTATATTGATTGAGACCTGACAGTTGATTTTCGATTAATTAAATCAACTTGATTAATTGAATACACATGAAATCCATTGAATTGAATTTTCACAAGGGAATTATCAAGAAAAAGGATAAACTCTATTCCAACAAACTGACTGTCGAATCTTACTTTACGTAAAATTCCCTGACCACGGAGAAATTTCAAATGCAAAGAGAACAATTTACCCAGTCTAACACAAAGGAGGAAAATTCACGCGAAGAAAGGACCGGCACGATAGAGGGGATCGATTTTCGCCTCTGCTCGTTTCTCCGCGTTCTCGTTGATTGCTTTTCTTTTTGGCGAGCACAAAGAAAACGGAGAAAGAGAGAGAGAAAGACGAAGTGAAAGAGACGGTGGATCTCGAATAAGACGAACAGTTTTCCCCTGGACCCTGTCGAAAATTCGCTCTCGCGGAAACCGTTCGAGTTTCGATGGCGCGCCATCGGCTGAATACCAAGTACCTGGCCAATGGGACAAGGGGATGATCGCGGGCGTTATTTCCAAGGAGACGTCCACTGGAGAAAAATGATCGGGCAGAGGACGACCGAGGCTGGAAACAAGCCGCGTTCTGGCAATAAAATGATCCTACAGGGACGAGTTAGCCGGTCGTTTTTGACTCTAGTGATTTTTAGTGGCCTTCGGTGGTATCGGGTTTTATGGACGATGGAATTTTGATGGAAAAGTTTAGGTCGTTTACGAGAGAAATCTGTGCGTGATTTATTCGCTCCCGATTATGGGAAATGTTTTTCAAAGAATTGCTTCGAAGGTAATTCCGAACGTGTGTATCACGTACGATGAATTAAAATTCAAAGTATCTTGTTTTACAATCGTTAATATTTTTTTTTTTTTTTTATTGGTGACGAAATGAGAATTTTAATTTTACAATTAACTGTGACTTTTTAGTTTTGTTACTGATTCTCGAAAATTATTAAAAAGTAATAATTAATAATTATAATTTTATATACATCTATATTATAGATTAAATATCTATATATAGATTATACGTCTATAGTAATAATTAATTATTTATAATATAAATTTTTAAATAAGCGAAATTATAAAACCTTGTTGTGACCGTGTGTTTTGAATTGCCCAGTAGATGGTAACGTTTAAATAATAGATTATACGTCTATAATAATAATTAATTAATTATAACATAAATTTTTAAATAAGCGAAATTATAAAACGTTGGTGTGACCGTGTGTTTTGAGTTGCCCGATAGATGGCAACGTTTAAATAATAGATTATACGTCTATAATAATAATTAATTATTTATAATATAAATTTATAAGTAAGCGAAATTGTAAAACCTTGTTGTGACCGTGTGTTTTGAATTGCCCAGTAGATGGCAACGTTTAAATAATAGATTATACGTCTATAATAATAATTAATTATTTATAATATAAATTTTTAAATAAGCGAAATTGTAAAACGTTGTTGTGACCGTGTGTTTTGAGTTGCCCGATAGATGGTAACGTTTAAATAATAGATTATACGTCTATAATAATAATTAATTATTTACAATATAAATTTTTAAATAAGCGAAATTGTAAAACGTTGTTGTGACCGTGTGTTTTGAGTTGCCCGATAGATGGTAACGTTTAAATAATAGATTATACGTCTATAATAATAATTAATTATTTATAATACAAATTTTTAAATAAGCGAAATTGTAAAACGTTGTTGTGACCGTGTGTTTTGAGTTGCCCAGTAGATGGTAACGTTTAAATAATAGATTATACGTCTATAGTAATAATTAATTGTTTATAATATAAATTTTTAAGTAAGCGAAATTGTAAAACGTTGTTGTGACCGTGTGTTTTGAGTTGCCCGATAGATGGTAACGTTTAAATAATAGATTATACGTCTATAATAATAATTAATTATTTATAATACAAATTTTTAAATAATCGAAATTGTAAAACGTTGTTGCGATCGTGTGTTTTGAATTGCCCAGTAGATGGCAACGTTTAAATAATAGATTATACGTCTATAATAATAATTAATTATTTATAATATAAATTTTTAAATAAGCGAAATTGCAAAACGTTGTTGCGACCGTGTGTTTTGAATAGCCCAGTAGATGGTAACGCTTAAATAATAGATTATACGTCTATAGTAATAATTAATTGTTTATAATATAAATTTTTAAGTAAGCGAAATTGTAAAAAAACGTTGTTGCGACCGTGTGTTTTGAGTTGCCCGATAGATGGCAACGTTTAAATGCTGGCTCGCCTGTACAGCACTTGGACCCATTCGTACTTGGCGAGGCTTAATGTCAGCAACCAATCGTGCCAGCCGACAGCGATGTACGCCGGGTTGCCTGGGCTGCAGGTGCAGATTGCACCGCGGGTGGCTGGCTTTCTAGGCTTCCGAGAACAAAGATCCGCTTTCTATTTGTCTGAGGTATTTGTCCGATGTAGACAACATCGACCGCGATGAAGCTCGATTCAGGGACGAAATTGTCTCCAAGACAATATAGCCGCAATGAAACTTGCCTGCGGAACGAGAGAAAGGGAATTTACATCACGATAAAAGTACATTTGACGAAACTTGAGAGCAATTTTCATTGAAACTTTCAACGAATGCCGAAGATTTGGATCGCCAGAAATAACGACGTGACGAAAAATTAATTAAAGAGGAGTTTGCCTGAATTCTATTCTTTTCAGTCTTATTTCATATTTCAAAAGTCCTGTACGAGTTACATTTATATTTTTCGAAAGTTCTTCAATTATTTATTGGCTGAATTCAAACAGATCTTTTTATTCGATTCTCTATTTTTAAAGTTACTCCTAATTTTTATGAGTTCTTACTCCTTTTTTTTCCAATCAGTCGTGAATAAATACCAACGTGAAGTTTTACGTACAAAAATCAAGTAAAAATAATTACGCAGACATTTTAACCTCTTGCACTGGCAACTGATTGACGGACCATAACGAGTGACCAAACCGTATACAATAATTCGTCTTTTTTTTTTTTTTTTGAATTCATCGGTCAGAAATATCATAATATCGAAATCACTGGATAGAAATTACTAAGAAGCAATAAATTTATTTCGCCTGGGTTATACTGAAATATACTTAAAACTGAGAAAATGTTGCAATTTTGGGCCAAATACTCTCGACGTGCGTGGCACATCATTTCAGCGCAAGAGGTTAACAAATTTGTAAATGAAAACTCGCACTTGTAAATTTTATTCAAAGAGTAATAACAAATCGACGAAGCACTTGATTAATAATTCCTTTTTACACTTTTTCGCGATTCCAGTTCGTCGAAATCTCATATGGCTCCCTCTGTCGCCACGGCTGAAGATCAAAGGGGTCGAGTAAACCGCGGGGACGAAGTTCGGGATAAACAATCCTAAAATACGGTCGAATAGAAAGGCCACGGTGAAATCGTTAATCCTTGATGACCGGCCGTAACTTAATTTTACGTCCTGAATAAACTTTCTTCCTCTTACCGTCTCTTTACGACCGTTACGTTGTCGTTTCTCGTAGCCGGTTCGTAATGTCGGTCCCTATGTCGAGGTAACCTTGTTCCCGTCGCGACTTTTATCTTCATACTCCCTCTCATCGCCAAGCACAGAACGTATGGATATTATTACTTGTTTATTTTCATTATACGTGTTTACTGTCAGCAGATGTTTCAAATTCGAGGCAAATGTAATTAGTATTCGCAGTTGCAGAGTGAAGCAAAGGTAGATAGGGTCCACCTCACTTTACTTTTAAAATATATCCACAGATCTGCAATAAAAGTTACTTGATTTTAATCCATTTGCATCGCAATTTGACTTTTAGTCGAAGTCTGTACGATTAATCATATGTAATTATTCAAATTCAATTGAAATATTTACTATGTTTTGTTGATATTAATTTGTTATATTAATTAGGCTGTATTCATCGAATATCAAGAAATTTTATACGTATATAATACAAAATATATATATATATATATATATATATATATATATATATATAATCCAAAGTGTAATACTCTCTATGATCTTTTGTTTTATCGCGCTCTCAAACAATACAAATTTGCCAAAACGTCCGCCATCTAACTAGAACGAAGCAATCGCGTATTTAGTAACACAGAATATTCCAACATTCACCAGATCGTGATGCAAATGGGTTGAGCAGAGCTACTCAATTGGAGCTCTAGGTATATATTGTTGTATAAATTAAATGCAGCATTGTTACTAGAGTAGAAACGAGGAAAGGTGAGCCCTGGCGTGGATTCGTGTCACGATCAAAGACGTCGGGACGCTCTAATACCGTGGACGAAAGGTCTGTTTGGTATTCGAACCACGAGAACGCTCGTGGTATAGGAAGGGTCGTGATTGAATCTACGTAGCCGGCCACGGTCCAAAGAAACACCCTGCCGGCATTTATATCCCACGAGATATCCGCCCCTCCCCCCCGTTTTCTCCCATTTCTCGTCTGGCAGGCTCGATTCGGCGTCCGTCTCGTGAGCTGCGACACGAATAGTTTTATTATAGCGGGCGCGCGCGTTGACCATAACGCGAAGCGACCCCCTGCGAACTCATCCCCATTGGTCTCCCGCGTCTTTTGAGACGAGAAAGAGGATGCCTTTGTGGAATGAACACTTTGGGTAATGATTGAGACGCGGGGAAAAACTCTGTTCTTGGTTTCTTCTTGTTGTGGGGTGCCAGACATTTTCGTTGGTCGAAGGAAAATAGGGAGAGACGTTGGTGTGGGATCCGATTTGTGATCGTGGAGAAATATTGATGATGTAAACTGGAAAAAGAACATTTCGTATTAATGCTGCATTACCTTCTCTGGAATTTTTGGTTGTCAAGCACTTGCCGCTGGCAACTGATTGCGGACCATAACGAGTGACCGAACCGTATACGGTAATTTCGTCGCCTTTCTCTTTGAACTTCGTCGGTGTGATGTCACTGGATAGTAATTATTGAGAAGCAATGAATTTATTATTTGTAACATAAATGTTTTAAATATACTTAACATTTGCATTTTATGCGTTTTAAATATACTTAAAACTGAGGAAATATTGCAATTTTGGGACAAAAAATATCCCAAAATAATTATTTCAATTGTTGAGATTATTTTCTAAAAATAATATGATTATTATATACATACGTATATTATATCATATATATAATATTTCCAAGTCATATTGTAGAACGTGTTTCGCCTATAATATACGAAAGGTTAGGTTCTCTAAAATTTTTAGCTTTAATCAGTTGCCACTGGCTAATTGCGGACCATAACGAGTGACCGAACCGTATACAGTAATTTGTCGCTTTCTCTTTGAACTTCGTCGGTATCATGTCACTGGATAGTAATTATTGAGAAGCAATGAATTTATTATTTGTAACATAAATGTTTTAAATATACTTAACATTTGCATTCGATGCGTTTTAAATATACTTAAAACTGAGGAAATATTGCAATTTTGGGATAAAAAATATCCCAAAATAATATTTCAATTGTCGAGATTATTTTCTAAAAGTAATATGATCATTATATACATACGTATATTATATCATATATATAATATTTCCAAGTCATATTGTAGAACGTGTTTTGCCTATAATATACGAAAGGTTAGATTCTCTAAAATTTTTGGCTTTAATCAGTTGCCACTGGCTAATTGCGGACCATAACGAGTGACCGAACCGTATACAGTAATTTGTCGCTTTCTCTTTGAACTTCGTTGGTATCATGTCACTGGATAGTAATTATTGAGAAGCAATGAATTTATTATTTGTAACATAAATGTTTTAAATATACTTAACATTTGCATTTTATGCGTTTTAAATATACTTAAAACTGAGGAAATATTGCAATTTTGGGACAAAAAATATCCCAAAATAATATTTCAATTGTCGAGATTATTTTCTAAAAATAATATGATTATACATATATATATATAATATAGATACGTATATTATATTATATGTATTATATTTCCAAATCATATTGTAGAACGCGTTTCACATATAATATACGAAGGTTTAAAGTACTGTAACTGTGTATTTTTGTAATTGTAATTTAGAATACTGTGGGGAACTTGGAATTTCAGATATTTTTTTGTACCATTCGGTTAAATGGTCATGGGGATATTGTTAATAGGCGTTGCTTTGTCCATTGCTGGAAGGGGAGGTTGTTGATTCGTATTTCGGTAATAAAGAGCAACCGGGGAGGGCGATTTCGAAGCTGGAGTAATTCGATGGGTTTTCTGGGATTTGCGTTTTCCACCGGGGAATCCGTAATTACAAGAATCGATCGTTGAATTTTAACGTTTCTAGTGATTCAGATATTTACAAGTTTACCGCTTCAACGGCATGAATAGACGTATTAATAGAAAATCAGGATATTTTGAACTTTTCCTCCTCTGTGAAGTGAAATATAATAGTTGAACTTCGCTCGATTTACTTCAAATTTTGTAACACTGTCGATACGACGTGATGGCTTCGTTTCTTCCTTCGCATTTCGCTTCATATTTCGCGCCATCTTGCATAATATACGACTGTCCCGACCGGACTGTCCTTAGTTTTGTGAAATATGCTTCTCACACGATCCCTCTGGCCTCTTTCTCGACCTTTGCAGAGCATCATATTCAATATGGGATCCCATAAGTCGAGCGATAATGCAATATGCCGACGTCAGGGACTACGAACGATATGGAAAAAAAAAAGGAGAAAGAAAGTTCACACGAGAACTCTCTATTAAATCCGGATTTACCGTCGTCTCTCTTTTTTTTTTTGCTTTCCTCCACACAATTTTGTCTCTCTTCTTTTTGTCTTGCATCGACGAATTTTAAGAACGACTGCGAATGGTGACACGCTGAATTGAACCAACTAAAGATTCTGGATTTGTACTTTTTTTTACGAAAGAAAAAAAACGTGAAGATTTTTTTTCGTTAGTCGTACTTTTCCTTTTTTTTTTTTTACAGAGGAGTATCTTTCCATCAATCCATTTGCTTTGAACCCTTGTCACTGAAACGTTTGTACCAGAAGAATCGTCTCGTTGTCGATCAATCGCAAGAAGATTACGAATTCGTAATACGTAAATGTGCCAGCTGTATCAAGCACTGAATGATTTACGATCCGCTTCGACGGTGACCCTTTTCTTCTCGTAAATCAAAGCTGGCCACCGTCGTTTATGGTTTACAGATTCTAAGGCTCCATCTGCACACCATAAAACTAGTTACACTTATATCTTTCTCTCTCTCTCTGTTTCCTGCATTGATCGATCGGTCGTCGTGTCATCTAAGTTATATCATCATTCACTAGTAAATGACATTACAGAGACTATACATTCGTAGACAAAAAGCTGCTTTTCGGTAGCAATTCGAGAAGAAAGAGATTCAGTAATCCAATCGTGTTATTATACGAAAAGATGGTTCGCGATGCATCGAAGAAATATCAACTTTTAGATCGGAAAACGTTCACAACGATCTCATCACGTATTACTTAAACAGAGCCCATGAATTTCCCCTTCGTAAGTATAACAGTTATACACCGGTGCTAACCGTTTCATTACCAGCTTTCCCAGAGTACCGTGAACATTACCTTAATAATTAAACAGCCGTCTTGTTCTTCCTTCTCGCGAGGCGGCGGGCGACCTCGCGTTACGTTGCCCCTTCTCATCAAAAGCGGGTCTCCCTTTTGCTTAATCTCAAAGTATCTCTCAGGCCAGTTTCGCCAATTCCGAAGATTGTCGTTCGTGCGCGAGCTGCGAGTCTTCGTCGCTGCATTATCTTGCGCGGCAGTTCGAAAGAAGCCCGCCCCCCGTGTCGCGTAAAATAACCAATATACGTAGATCACATTTCTCATACCTCCCATCCCCGAAGAGCATCAAACCGGCATAAACCAGCTTCGCGATATCCTCGAAACCCTCGAAACTTCTCCCAACTTCTCCGCGTGAATCTCTAAATTCCACTGAAAAATCCTTCCTTCCCCTCTTCTATCGCTTCCCCCGTTCCACCGATGATCCACGCGCCGGATAAGCGGTTTCCCCTGGCCCCAGCGCTCGCCGCGCTAATTCGAGTCGTATCTCCGGTCCAGTCTCTCACCTCCGGCCTCGTGATAACGCCTCAGCTTAAATTCTGCCGCCGGAGGCAGACCACCGGCTGATTTAAGAGCCTCTACGCCGTCTACGCGTGTACGCAATGCAACGTGGTACACGGTGGTACAGGCTCGCGGCAGTATTACAGGAGGGCGAAAAGCCCTAAACGGGAAGCGTATGCCACCGGTAGATAGTCGATTCGCGATAAGCTAAATGCTCCCTCCCCTATTATAGCCTAGGTAGGCTGGTTTGGCTGCCTCGAGCGTAAACCGAACACTCGAAACACTGCCGGTGAGAGACAGATCAACCGGCGGTGAACACCGAGATATATACAGCGTGTCCGTAAAGTCTCTTTACAATTTCAAGGATTTATTACAGAGGCAAACGAAAAGGCAGATAAGTGGAAATGATTACGAAATGAGACGTATATATATATATATATATATTTAAGTTTTTTTTCCGTCTCATTCAATACGCCATTAATTGCACGAACAACAATGTCCATACAGAGGTATATTAAATGAGACAAAAAAAGAAACTTAAATATATACGGTCTCATTTTGTAATAATCTCCACTTATCACTCTTTTCAATTGCCTTTGTAATAAATTTTTGTAATTGTAAAGATACTTTATGGACACCCTGTATATATATATATATATATCGAGGGTTCTGACTCCTACTTCCGTTCAACTTCCGCCAGATAAGTACTCCACATCGACCCGTGTCGATGGGAGGTTTTGCTTCAAGTTACTATAACGAACTTCTCTTCTAACTGGGCATTATTATTGCGATTGCCCTTTAAATTACTGAAAGCATCGCAGCTCTGAACAAAATACCAAGATCTGCGATATATTCGTTGCATAATTCGGACGGATTACCAGAGGTTAGATTCGATTACTTTTTTCGGAGGAGAAGGTGCTGTCGCAGACAGGATACGCGGGGGACAAGTTGCGGCGTTATCTGAAATTTAAGGGTACAGCTTCGGCGGCGGAAATTGAGCCAAGGCCATGGCGGAAATCCCCCTCGCCCCGTGGGAGACGGCAACGCGCCATAAATTGAAGGAGGTTGCGTTTGAATCGAAGCGTGCCCCTCCGACGCGAAAATTGAGTTAAACACGCCTCCACGCGCGAGAATCCAGCGCGTGTGTCCGTATCTATCCGTGCAGGGAGCATTTACGATTACAATTAATGCATTTACGTGCCAATTTTTTCGTAGAGTGATCGAGAAATTCTTCCTTGTTTATAAATGTCGAAACATTTTTATCAACATCCATTCGCTAAAATTTTACTCGCGTCTGTTTGTCATTTTAACGTCAAATTTGGAAACTAATTAACAAGAAAGTCGAATCTTCTTACATCTACAAAATATCATTAATTTTGACGAGCGAGCTGTATCTAATTCAGATAATTTTCCAATAGGTTGCTTTGAATTATAAAAATTACAAAATACTTATGAGGGACATTAAAATTTTTAAATGTTAAAATATTTAAAATATTTAATTATTAAATGTTAAAATATTTAATTATTAAATGTTAAAATATTTAATTATTAAATGTTAAAATATTTAATTATTAAATGTTAAAATATTTAAAGTATTTAATTATTAAATATTAAAATATTTAAAATCTTTAAATATTAAAATATTTAAAATATTTAAATATTTAAATATTTAAAATATTTAATTATTAAATGTTAAAATATTTAATTATTAAATATTAAAATATTTAAAGTATTTAATTATTAAATATTAAAATATTTAAAGTATTTAATTATTAAATATTAAAATATTTAAAATCTTTAAATATTAAAATATTTAAAATATTTAATTATTAAATATTAAAATATTTAATTATTAAATGTTAAAATATTTAAAATATTTAATTATTAAATGTTAAAATATTTAAAATATTTAATTATTAAATGTTAAAATATTTAAAATATTTAAACTCGATTTCGGGTGACATAGTCTCGTAAAATATTAATTAGGTTTATTCTGTAACCTCGCACGACTCTAAACGACGAACACGCTGTGGACACATGCGAAGGTACTCCTTTAAGAATGCAACCTGTACGACTGTGAAACTAAACTGTGTAGTTTCTCCAGGGGATCGAAATGATCGTATATTGTTATTTGTATTTTTTTATGCAAAAGCAGTTTCTAATTAATGATATGACTTCATAATTATTCAGTGTGCGCCAGTTACGTATGTTTTCGGTACAATTTGTATAATTTTTAACTTAAATTCCAGAGCATTTGACTTCTGAATACGAAACATGCTTTCTTAAACTTCACTTCTTTGTCCCATTCGGCAAAGACTCTTCCTCCGTTGTATTTTTTGTTGTATGCATAAGTAACGACACGGACAAAGTTGATGTTCGCTTTTATGAATAAAGTTAGACGAATTGTACGTAAGTTGCCGCGAGGACTTGCAACACGGATTTTCATGGCAGCATATTTGCCTTATTTTCGTAATACAGATATCTTAGAATTATTGAGAAAAAAAGTTATCAGAGACTTCAAGATTTATCGCATTCTAAGTACGAGGCATATGAATGAACTTTCCATCTTATGGAACTTCGTGTCTCATGCTCTAAAATACCGACATACTGGAAAATCAGTGTGGTTTTTAGTGCACTCTATGCTTGAACAATGGTGAAATATAATCTATTGCAATGTTGTCAAAATATCGAAATGTGAAGCTAGTAACTAACCAAAATCATTCTACTATACATCACGAAGAGCTCTATCCATGTTTCACGGAATTATGATTGTTTCTTTTTCATGTAGTAAATTAACATTCTAAAGTTATTAATAAAATATTAAAAAATCTATCAGCACAAATTTTTATACTATTTAATATTAGTTACTCATATGTCAAATATACTATTATGTGTCAATTATACTATTTAATATTAGTTACTCATATGTCAAAATTATATATTTCATTACAACATATGTCAAAACTATTTATTTTTCATTAATCTAATGGATATGCACATCTACATAAACATCTAACCGAGATCGCAGCCAATCAGCTCGTATTACCTGCCATATAATTAATAATTGTATCAGTTACATAATTAATTGTTTAGCTATATAATAATGCAGTTTGTAATTATATGTCAAATAATACCGATTGCCCAGGTCTCACCACGTGGAGGTGCTGCGAGTGGAGACCCACCCTATCCGCGGCCCATCCACCCTCCTTTTTCGAACAAAAATTTACTAATTAAAAACATGAATTCATGAATAAATAGTTCTTCTATTGCACGTTTGCAAAACGTTCAATACTTTGTGCAATCCATACAATAAAAGAAACTGTAAGGAAAACCGACGCGGGAAGCTAAATTTCTATATGAAAATAGAAATTATATTAAAGTTTCAACTACCTACATACATAACTCTATATGAGACACAACTTTGACTACATAACAGTAGTTAAATCAATGTATGTCTCATATAGAATTCTATTTATCCTACATAAATTAATATCAACTATCCTTAATCACATTGCATTTAGATAGTAACGCATCTTACATATTTAAAATTACTATGCTTGAGCTTAAATCTAATAACCGTAAAACATGAATAGATCTTTGTAATATTTGGTAGAATGATAAAACTATGATAAAACAACACAACACAATACCCAATTTAAAACTGCCTAATGAAGTCTAATTTAGCCTAATTCAGTCTAATATCTCTACAGAAACTGGTTTTTATTCATTTTATTTACATAAATACATAAATATAATTCAAAAGAAATGAATGTTGCATGAAGTCTTCTTTTGATGATTTCTTACAAAATCTTCTATCTTGATCCCACAATCTATATCTGAAACAAATCTAAGAAACTGAAAACGATTAATAAAATCTGTAAAATATAAATAACATTTCCTTTAATTCATATTCTTTTTAAACCTTCAATGTACATATCTCTATATACATTCTATAACTAATACTCTCTGTAAATTAATAAATTTGAAACAAACTTACAAATTAAATTAGTATTATAATTCAAATAAAAAGACAAACTAAAAAGATTTGCAATGAAGATACATTACACACACACACAAAAAATCAGGTTGTTGTCACGTTATTACTTCATAATTACATACTTTATTAATTGAATTAAATCATTTTCTGACTCAAAATGGAAAGAAAGAATCAATAGTGATTCAATTTAAATAAATAGAGTGAATAAATCAAAAAGTTGAAAGTTTACTTTGATACAAAGATGAAAGAAAATTCGATTAAAATCATATGATTTATCTTTCAACTACTATTTGTATAGCATGAAGAATAGAAAGAATTGTGCAAAATGTGTTCATTGCAAGATTTTTGATTTATGCGTATTAAATTCGGATATTTATAAAATACTACTTTATTGTTGACACATTTACAAAGTAACTCTGATAATAAAAGATAATAACAATAATTTGAATACTAATTCATGTTTCAAAATAAACTAATACTTTACAAAGTACTATCGATTTAATTATTTTGCAGGAAAAGTTTCAAATTTTCATTATAATATTACAATGAATATTTTATTGCAATATCTATCTCATTTCATTATATATATATGGAACATGAAATCATTTATACCTCTATATATGTAAATATATGAAATTTATAATAAAATTCTACATTCTAAAACTCGTAACAAAGTTACAGCTAATAAAAGAAATGTATATATTTTTTATAAAATATATTTAAATATATTTTTTAGCAGTATTTTATAAAATACTTTTATTTATAAAATATATTTTAAATATATTTTTTAGCAATATTTTCAGTAACAAACGGGACAGTAAGGGGTGCTGAAAAAGAAAACCTAACATAGTAACCAGAAGAGCTACTGACAAAGAAAATTGAAAACCATAGCCATTCCTACTCAACAATACAATAACCAGAAGGGCTACTGTACAATTATCTACATTACAAATCCGTGCAACAAACCGTATCTTGTTTCGCAACACTAATTCACTAACGCTTAATCGTGAAATAGGAAATTTTCAAAATCAAACGCGAAGAGTGCTTTGTCAGATTTAAAACTTCCGAAAAAAATAAGTGCGCAACGCTATTAATTCATGCACTCGTGTTAAAAAATACGCAACACTAACTGCGACGCGTGCACTGCAACCATGCTAGAGGTTGCTGATGAATGACCACCTCTGTACAGCTTTTATAGCTGCATCTGGTGATCCAGGAGCAGGAACAACCTTCCACGAATTCAGTGGAAAAATTTGGGCATTTTATAAACGCAACGCTACTTCAAGAAAAGCGATCATTCTTTATCGCAACACTAATAGGAAAATCGCGATGAAATAATGTCGCAACACTAACTCTAAAAACTAAATTGAATGAAAATTATTATTAACAATACAAAAGCTACTGTATGAACAAAAAACTTCAAATATTCTAACACTTTAATTAATTAAAATCAATCAAAAGCAGCGACTCTATAATCTAATTTAAAACAAAAAGAAACAAGATAAATTTTACTATGTATAACTCCAAGATAACATCAAAAACTCACCATCAAAAGTCGCGGTATCATAATTCGCAACTCTAAAGCAAACGCGATAATCATTTCTTCGCAACTCCAACTTAAACCGTAAATCATTTCTCGTAACACTAATAAACAGGCGCGAGACTGCTTCGCAACTCTAATTCAATCCGTAATCAATTTATCGTAACATTAACAAAAAAAGATCCCGATATGCCCAAAACGATGACGTACGATGATGAAGAAGAAAAAAAGTACAACTACAAATATTAAAAGAGCATAGTGACAAAGTAGTAACGAGAATGACTTCCCATGCTCTGGAATCATTCAAATGATCCAGAGGATGAGAAGCCATTTGTTGCGACCCTCTTCGTGGCAGTTTGCCGGGCCTCTTCGGCTTTTAGCCTCTTCTTTCTTCGAGCGCAATGCTCGCTGAAACTTACGTCTAGCTCGAGTCTTTCTAATCGCAAACCAAAAAATAACTTACAAAGGTGAAATAATAATATAAATCGCGAAAGCTAACCACCAATACACATGGACGACCATCGATCATAGTGATCGTTGTCCGTTCGCACGTGCGTGCTCGAGCAATGCCTACATGAACGTTCGTTTCGGGACCTACTCGCGACCTATCCGCGACCGCGGCCGCGATACTAAATTCGAAAAATCGAAGAGTAAAGCCAGAAACGAATGGCATGCTCCATTTGAACCAATTTCACCGTCGATTTTTCAAATTGGATTTCCTGAAACAGGTTGGACACACGAAAGGGGGACACGCGACCAGAGACTGTGCCAACCTGCCCGGCCCTACCTACTTACAACTAATACATTCATACCAGAAAGTATGCTACCTATCCTAACAGTCGCCCTATATTTAAAAAATGGCAAAAGACAGGCACACCAACACATTCACTCAACGGTTCTCACTCATACCACTCGGGCGCAGGCCTAAACTAGAGAGGACGTCCCGGGACGCCTCCGACACCCGAGCTTAACACACAACGTTCACACTCTAATTTACGTACCATTTTCCTGAAATCGGCTGACAATGGCTAGCGAACATTGCGTAAAACGTGATTAAAACACGTTTATGTTTTACAGATATGCGTGAATTATTAATAACTGAGAAAAAGAATATATGCAATTTCCATAGAAATTACAAGTGCAAGTTAACTTGTAATTATTATCATTATACTGTATCATATTATATGATTGATATAAAGTATAATCAGTAATACAATTATAGTGTATTTAATAAGTATTATTGTAATAAATTCGTATTTCAAATGTTTTAAATATATATAATGAATGGAACAATAAAAACGACGCAATTCCACATCCTACCCACACACACACATGCGGAAAATACGTCGTGCACGGTACGCTAACACACTGCCAGTCGCTGAGAAATTTTTTTATAAAATTACAAACTATGGTCATCGTGCCCAATGTCTTTCACCCACTCAAGTAGCACCTGGGCACGTGAGTGAGATCTTGACAGTGAACACGGAAGAGGTTAGACCTGAAAATCCTGAACTGAAAATATGATTAGTTTATGTAGTTTGTATCTAACGGACTATTGCATTATTTTGTTTCAAACTCCAATGACTCTACTTTCTCAGAAACTATTGAAATTGCAAGATAATAAAGAGAATGAACAAGACTTGAGTTTACTAAAAAAGATACTATGAACAATCTAACAATTGAGTCAAACAATCAGAATCAAAAAATTGACTCTAAATTAAATATTAATACAATATTAATAATCTCAGGCGACTTCTTCATCAAAGCACATTTTCGAATATGCGAGAACAGTGTTCAAACTTGTTGCTTTGATTCAAAAATCTGCCTGTCGCGAAGTATCTTCTTGCACATAAAATTTCATATATATTTCTCCGCGAAAAAAATTCTAATCTGTTATATCTCAAAATTCTACTAAAGTTCAGAATTATATATTCAATTATATAAGTTCAGAATTATATATCTAAAATTGTAATTCAGAAATATCAATTGATTAAATCATTTAATACTATCTATTTACTAAAAGAGTAAATGAAATTAAAAATTATTAATTACTATAACAAAATATATCCCCAGTATCAATAATTAATAACTGCATCTTTCATAGCAACGAAGTCGGAGGACATCCATCTTCTCTACTATGATATGCTCAAATGAAATCGTTTTAATAATAATTATTCATAAATATATAATCTGGATATTCATATTTTACTTTTGCAGACATTTATACTGAAGATATTTTGATTTTATATATAAGTAATTACTATAAATATATTCTAATTGTTAAAATCGCGATGTGCAAGAAGCCCTATCCTAATCTAACACATAAAAAGAAATCTGAAAAAAATTGTTACTACTCATGGGTATAAAAAATACCCACGGTCACTATGCTCATCAAAAATTCTACGTATACAACCAATCACCCGTGCCGATTCGGACCTTTCGTCCTACGACATGATTGAGTGACCGGAGGAACATAAATGCATGCGACTCACGCGATAGATGCGAAGAACGTTGTCATCGATGCTGCAATGAGGCAGGGAAAGTTGTCGTGAAGATCCTCACCAAGCGGTATCACTGAGAATCCTATGGTGGAAGTGAACGCCATGAAAAATTTCTAAAGGCATAAAGACACAGTGTTATTTGTAAAAAATTAAATTTTAATAATGATAAAAATTGGGATTAATAATTTTACATTAGACTTCAATGAAAACAGAATTGTAGAGAATAGAATTATTTCAAATACAATGTGCCAAGGTACTTACATTTTTAGCTTTCGAAGCATCAAGATTCTTGGAGGATTAGGGGAAGTGGAGACTGTAAAAGATCTGTAACAAAATATTAAACATTAAAATTTGTATATAAAAGCAAACTCTTAAGTTGGAGATAATGAAAGATTCTTACATTCTTGGCTTTGAAGCCGCCGCTGGATTTTCTCCAAAAAATTAATGATGTGAAGCGTCTGTAACAAAATACAAATTTTATTATATTATGCAGTAAAATTGTTGTTTTAACTATTAAATAGGTACATTCTTAATAAATTATTGTTGAATTTATTAGTATTAGAATTGTTAAAAATTACGCAGTATGAAGTTAAAGAATCCATAAATAAGTAGAAAATGTAATAGAAGTATGTCTGTAAAAGCATATAATAAAATACGTGTAAAAGAATATATATATATATAATGAGTTAGTCAATTACAAGGTTACAATACTTTTACTGATTAGAATTGAAATGAAATTTTGTATAAAATTATAAATAACTTTTAGCATAGTATGTTCTGTTTAAATGTTTATACGCGATTATTTCTTTAATTGTTGAAAATTATATGTAATAGTTTGGTTAAATCTTACCTTGAATTGAAGCCAAAAATGTACGTTTTATCTAAAAAAATTCTCAATACAAATACAAATTTAACAGTTATTGATTTATATTTTTACCTGAGAACGTTTGGATGATAATTCTTTCTGGATAATTCTTTTGGATAATACTTTGGATAATACTTTTTGAAAAGAAAGGACGCTTCTGAAGCGTACTCTTGAAGTGTGTTCCTTTCCGCCATGTTGGCCGTTTAAAAATCGATCGTGAGAAATATCGATCACGTTCGAAAATCGTAGGAAGTATATTCCGTATTTCACCGTTGGGCGCTGTAATCGCGCATCTCGCACGAAACTTGGAATAAAAAATAAAAAACTCTGATCTAAATTGAATACAGAAAATTGATGAGAAATTCTTTAAAAAGGACGAAAATATTCACACACTTGACGAAAAATTGTTAATACTTTAAACTAAGACATGAGAAATTTTATTATATTACGCAGTAGAATTATTATTTTAGCCATTGAATACGTACATTTTCAATATATTATTGTTGAATTTAGCATTGAAACTGTTAAGGATTACAATGAAAAGATAGTCATATTACAAGGTTATGATATTTCTAATGATTAGAATTGAAATGAAATGTTGGTATAAAATTATAAATAACGTTTAGCATAGTATGTTCTGTTTAAATATTTGTATGCTCTTATTTCTTTAATCATTGAAAATTACATATAGTAATTATTTGGTTAAATCTTACCTTGAGTTTTATCTTCAAAATGTACAACACAAACACAAATCTAACAACTACTGATTTATACTTTTATCTAAGAACTTTTGGATAATACTTCTTTCTGGATGATTCTTTTGGATAATACTTTCTTTTTGAAGCGTGCTCTTGAAACGTACTTGTGAAACGTACTCGTGAGCGTCTTCCTTTACGCCATGTTGGCCGTTTAAAAATCGATCGTGAGAAATATCGATCACGTTCGAGAATCGTAAGAAGTGTATTGCGCATGTCACCGTTGGCGCGCTGTGATCTTTAATTTAAACCTAATTTCGCACGAAATGCGATTCTGAAACTCGGAGTAAAAAATAAAATACTGTAGTCTAGATCAAATGTACAAAATTCATGAGAAATTTTTAGAAAAGAACGAAAATATTCATACACTAAATGAAAAATTGTTATTACATTAAACTGTTATAATTTCTTGAAAAAAAAAATTATAGAACAATTAACTTGATTTTAAAGAATGAAGTTTCCACTTCAACAGTCTTATGTATGTATATTTTGTTCAAAGATATTTATTTGCCAAATGTGGTAACACCTGCAAAATCTGCCTAAATTGACATGACAATATGTGACACGAAAATGTCAAGGAGGCCCTAGTATCCCGAAATCGTGGGACAAAGAAATACATTGTATGTTGAGTCTATTTATATACCTATCTGTAGAATTACTAACAAACAAATTATCACAGGCTTTATCACATTTTAAGTGCATCACACATTATCGACCGAATCTTGGTTCGTACGAGATGATCAGTATAGTAACAAATATAATTTAACTTGGAATTCTCTTTCTTTTGCATTTCCCATTTCGTTGATAATCGACAAAAATATGAAACTTCGCTGAAATATGCCATTTAATTTCTAATACGATTCTCTGCAATGTTGAACACGTTGAGGAAGTTAAATATGACCAGATGGGAAGCGTTGAAACTCTTAATTAAATTCAAGAAGTCTGCTACCAGGAAGTCAACGATATTTGTGAGCACGAAAACGCGGGCTCAGCTGCACGGAGAGAAAGAGAGAGGAATATATACATATTCCGTTCGTGCCTGTATTCTCGGGGACTGCACACAAGTGCATCTCAAGTATCCAGTCAACAGTAAAAGTCTTCCTTAAACACTCGGTGCGCGTTTTAACGAGTCCCATTCAGTGCATCCCCCCCGTTTCCATGCTTTCATCCTCCACGTCCCTCTTTTCTTCTTTTTTTTTTTTTTTACTCCCTTTCCTCTGTTACTTTCTTCTTTCTGGCTTCTCTCCCGTTACACATTTTACTTGTCTTCCTTTTTTCATTCGTTCTCACCATTTTTCTTATTTCATCCGCGACTATTTTCTTCTTTTTTTCTATATTTCTGATGCTTTGTATCGTTCATCTTTCAAATTATTCCTTTTCCATTTGATCTCTATATTCCACACAGTGCTCATGAATATATTATATCTGTTACTCAGAACATTTTGAATGTTTTGTAATAAGTATTTTTAGATTAGTTCCAAATTTTGCCAACATGTTACAGTCAAATCCTGTTATAGTACTAACAAATTTCAAAATATTACACGTTACAGTATACACATAAAACTGTTGTATGGTGAGCATTTTATAAGCTACTTTATTTTCTCTTAAATATATTGCGTCCATCGTCCGATATTTCTTTCATTTCTCTCACCACCATGTGCAGAATGGTTCCTCTTCAACGAACGCCATTTATATTGGCACTGAGAGAATCGAGGGTGCGAACTCGCTCTATGACGCTCCTTTGTATGCAAACAGGGTGCTTGTTTCTAAATTGGGTTGCAAGTCGAGCCATCGTTAATTAATATATCTCGTGGTACGACCGAATTAAGCTCGCTAAGCGAGACGAGTGGGAGGCTCAAGCTTCTCCACTATCCGGGTTCTGTATACACACGCAAGTGGTGGGGATTTGCCCGTTAGTCCGTTCGTTAAACGACCACCCTGGGAGTCATACCAGTCATAAATGGACCGTCGCTTGAATACCACGTTTTGGGATACCAGGTTTTCATGATTCGTTCGTGACCGGCTTACCGGATTCCACCTGGAACCGTTGGAAATGAATTTTTATTTACATTTTTTGAAAATTCTTAGAACGATAGAAAGTTTCTACGAACAGTGGTCTAAGATACTCTAGTTGAATTTCAAGAATTCAAACGTACGCGTTACCTTTTAACCAGTAATTAACAAATTCAATTGAGCGGATCAGAAGCGTGCAATCACGAGCACTTGCAATTAGTCCATCTGTGTTTATTGCCAGGTTATGATACATAACCACTGAAAGCGTGGCTTCCTTCGGTATCTTAATAAATCTTCCGCTCACCTGTGCAGAACAGCTATAATTACACCTATTTAGTTCGAGTAAGAATTAAACACGCTTCTGCTCATGATCTCCTTCTGGATTGTGTAAAATTAATTCGCGAGACTCGATCTGATCTCCTCACGGAGACCCGCGGATTTCTTCTTCCTCTTCGTCAGGCTTCTTCGCGTGTTCTCACGCCTTAATGAACTCTTAATATTACCGAAGTTTGTTTACGATTTCGTTGAGACGGTGCCACGTTCAATTATCAATTACAAAAATGCAACACTATAGAAGAACGCGCGCGTAACTCAAGAGAAGGGAGGAGCCTCCCACATTTAGAAAATGCAATTTGCGCGAAAAATACGCGTGCAATCGTAGGAAGGCACGTATTTCAGTTGGACGGAGGATGGAGAGAGGAGAATGAGAAACTCCGGTATGCTCGTGTTTTGAAATTCCATTACAAAACGAGATGAGGTCAGTGCAACAGTTCATTAAGAGGTATATTTCCTCTGGACACTTCAATGTACTACGTCCATTTGAAGGGGGAGAAGTCCTCCATCGTTTTTATGTTTCAACTTCGAGTCTACTTTTCTATAAAGTTTCTATACAAAAACTGAGTCTTTGAGATAAGTGTGTTACTCACTGTGTTCATTTCGTTTTTCATAATCCAATTCTATCTCTGTCCGATCGTATTTTCGTTTAACGAAAATCAACCAATTCCAATTCCTTTCAGAGTCAACCTTCTTTTTCCAGTGCTCGAATTTCCAAAAATCCACATCTGAGAGTCTACCTAAACAAAAAGAATAAACTCGCGAAGTGTAGATACGTTGAGATATGAATATTTTCGATTTCTTCCCGCGTGTCTCCAGGGGAGAATCCTTTCAACGGTAGACGCTACCAGAGTTCACGGCGGTAACCAGTTTCTGGCGAGTCATAAATACCTGGCACGATCTTCGGAGAAGGGTTTGTGCGACCCTAAATCAAGGTCAGCACCCGACGTACGTCGTCGTAGTCGCAGCCACTCTTCACTTTTACTTCCACTAACTTCCTCCGCCCCTCTCCTCCGAGCACCAGTCAGTGTGCAGCAGCAGGGAATATGATTTAGTACTTTTGACGGGATTAATAATTTCCAGCGGCAGGGAGGTAGCAGATGTCCCGACATTTTCGCACCCCATTCTCGCGTCTTCTGCGCCTGCCATCCGTCGGCTACTAACATCTTCCATTCTTTCCGTCCGTTTTGCCCTTGCTGCTGGCAGAGCAAGATGAATCTGTCACCTCTCTATGACGAATTTTAGCCCCCCTTACGGTCCTCGGTCGTCCGCGCTGCTTCTCCTCGTCGTATTTTTCACCTGCGGTGTTTCTTTGTGGGGTGCCAAAACCGATCCAGGTAACTCGTTCAACGGGATACACGCATCTTGTGGTTGTAATGGAATTGGATGGTTTTTTAGCCGGAGTGGTTTGAAGACGCAGGGGTTGGATTCAGCGTGTAACGGAGAAATAACTCAATGGAGATGCAAGAAGAGTGGAGTCTTTTTTTATACATTGTTTCTCGATGCTGGCTTGATTTTCAGTTGAATGGCTCACAGCGGCGGCGAGATGATGGCAGATTCTCAAGAGAGAACGAAAAAAGAAGTAATTAAAGAAAAGTAGAAAATCCTTGACGTTGATTTGATCAGGTTTTTACGAGACAGTTCCTAATGATCTTTGGAAAGCGACGGGCACTTCTAGGTAACGATTACAGAGATGAAAAATGCAGAGGTGAAAAACGTCTCCTTTGTCGGCGGACTCATCCGTTTCTTTTTGCTTCAGTTCAGCTTCGTGGAAATAATCATTCAGATAGCGTGGCTTGTAGCGTTCCAAACTTGGAACCACGCACATTGTTGACAACGACGCCTTGAGCGACGTAGAGATCTTGCAAGAGGCGTGGGTGACAACACCGGTGACAAGCGTGTCACGCCAATGCAAACAGGATTTGATATCGTCGTTCGATATTGTTCCTTCTTCTTTTTACCTCGGGAACAGATTTATGCCTGACTGAATTGAATAGATTTACACCTGCTCAATATATTATGTTGTAAAACATAATATTACGTTCTCAACCGGCGTTGCTTGAAGTATCTTCTGCTGTAAATTAAGACATTTTTCAAGTAAAAAAAAAGAAAGTACTTAACTAATTTAGTTTGTCTAAAATAAATATATTCTGTCTCGGTATAAACGAATTATTGAAATTCTTGGAAGTTTAATTGAAAAAATTCATTTACGTTCAAACTTTCTCATAGAGAAGTCTCGAGCAGCTTGTTCCAGCTTGAATAGAAAATTCCACAACAAGTAACATCATTTAAATGTCAATTATCTCGGTGAAAAATCATCCGAAGTATAATTACATTTGACTTTCTCTCACGATCAGTTTTTGGAGCTGTTTAGAACTGTTTAGAACTGTTTAGAACTGTTTGCAGCTGTAGAGAAATGTTTCCCAAACCACGAAGAGCATCAGCGATTCTGTGGAAGGTAAACGGCGCGAAATGCCGAGGGATATGATTACCAGAATAGCCATAACTCCTTACATGTGATCAAGAATCATTTATTAATTTTCCATCCGGAGAGACAATTTCTAAAATCGATCGTCTCGATCGGCCCGCCTTCTGTAATTTCAACTATACACACGTAATCACTGTCCGTGAATATATTCGTTGCTTTTTTCCTCGTCTTGGAAAAAGAAAAAAAGAAAAAAAATATATAACGGGAGGAGAGTACCTCAAGGACAGGCGTAAACACGTCTCGAGGTTATCGCCTCGATCCATTCGTTCGACTTAGCGAGGTATATTGTGTTAATGTAATCGCAGTAGACTCTGAATGTTTCGTTGTAAATCTTCGAAAAAGAAGAAAAAGAAAAGAAGGGCACTTCGGTGTAACAGTATTTTTTCTTCTTGAAGTTGCTGATTCAACGCCTTGTTAGGAAATAATCAAGCTGAGGTGGCTAATCGTTATTTTTATAATCGTCAATTCCATTGACTGCTGTTAGGGTACTTACACTGTACAATCCTAAAAATTATTTGTATAAATACAAAGCACATAAAATGCATCAGCCTGAAATTAATATGATATTTGTAACGATAGATAATTTATGTTTTACGTCATGGTGTTTAACTCTTATGTATATCGTGCACAAAAAGTGATCACAAACACCTGTGCACGCATCGAATTTGAACTCTGCGCCTTTGGTTACCTGGTCCGAAAAACAATTCCTCGAAGTCATGCCAACTGATTGCCCGTAATTCCAACGTGGAGATCCGTAATCATGTTCCCAAATAAAGACCTTTCTAAGAAGAAAGTCCCAAGGACAGTCAGAAACGCAATTCGAGGCTGTCCAGGCAATGAATCCGCGGGCAAAAAAAAAAATCTGTGAGGTGTCAAATGTATAGTTGTGACACTGCTTTCGTGCAGTTGACGACGTAGAATCACGATGGATGAAACGTGGCACACTTTCGTCGTCGATTTCCATCCGTCTTGACGTCCGGCGTACGACGGCGTCAGTAGCAACTACAAATGACAAAAATGAATGCGTTTCACAAAATCTTACCGTGCACTCTGATGCCTGTTCGAAAAAGAAGACATAGTCGTGGAGAGAACAAGAAGCGTAGACAATTATGCTGATTGTGAGTTTGTCAGTGATGAATAATTCTGATTTCTTGCATGTTACATCCTTGATTTGATGATTTCGAGACACCTAAATTACAATTATATCCTCATGAGTAGAAATATTATTGGACAGTTAGTGGATAATGATATAACTATATTAATATTATTATAACATAGTTATAGCTCAAGAAAATTAATATATATTTATATTTATATATTAATATATATAATACATATTTATAAATATAATATAGTTATTATATAATATTTATGATAATATGTATAAAATATATGTTAATATACATAATACATATTTATAAATATAATATAGTTATTATATAATATTTATGATAATATGTATAAAATAGATGTTAATATATATAATATATATTTATAAATATAATACAGTTATTATATAATATTTATAAAATACATATTAATATATATATTATATATTTATAAATATAATATAGTTATTATATAATATTTATGATAATATGTATAAAATATATGTTAATATATATAATATATATTTATAAATATAATATAGTTATTATATAATATATATGATAATATTTATAAAATATATATTAATATATATTTATATTTATGTATTAATGTAAATATTTTGACATTAAAAAAAAAAAAGAAGGAATCTGAAACTTTTAAAGTTTGAACTATGGAGGCAAATCGAAACGTCGGTGTTTCACTAAAAACAATTCGAATTCGTGTTGCACCCATCGCTATCCGAAGCAAACGTGGTAATAGAGGCCAGGTAGGCGGGTCTGTGCGCACGAAAAGTAGGGCCCTGCGGCTCCGCGGGGAACATTTTTCTCTAAATTACAGCTCCGCTCGACTCGTTCGTTCCCTGTCGAGCCTTTCCCGCGAGCGACCGAGCCACACTCCGCTTCTTCTTGTCCGGCCACTACCTGAATTCCCGATTTCTCCGACGCTCTCGCGCTCGCGATTTCTCAAACGCGTCGAGGAACAAGCGGCGCGATCAGGTTGACGCCGTTATTGTCGTTTTGCCCGAGCTTCTTACTTGCACGTGACCTGGTCCCCTCGATTCATCAATTCCCTCGATTCACTTATCTTCCAATTCCTCTCTGGATTATTTCTTTCAATCGTAATCGAACCAGTCGCAGTTGCGATCATCTCGAAAGGAGATTTTCAAAGTTGGAAACGTGTTTGGTGTTTGTTTCGTTATTTAGAAACTCGACCTACGTTATTTTGAAACAAGTGTAACAAAACAAGAATCTGCATACGTATGTAGGTTAAATTCCAGTTAATCTGGACTGAACGGTCTTTTTGTCAAAATATGCGTATATCGTTCATGTATTTCATATTTGAAATCATCAATACTTGTCAGTAGAGGTAACAGTTTCTCTACTATAGAGTGCTTTAACGGTTCGACGACAGCCGTTCATTAGGATGATGCATAGAAAACGATCGATCGCCAGCCAAATCTGCTGGATACGCTGGACTTCAATATTTTCGCAACGTGTCCCGATATTTATTGAAGAAGATAGGTAAACCGGATCGCGTGCAGGCTATAGCTATCTTCGAAGAATGAAAATAGAGAAATAATCCAACGCCCCAGGACGAGGTTCACTGGGCGCAAATTTCCATCATCCTGCCGCTCTGCGGGAATCTTTTCCTTCTCTCTCTCTCTCTGTCTCTCTCTCTTTAGTCTCTTTTTCTCTTGCTTTCTCATCATTTCGTCAGTTGAACATCACGATACCGTTGATCTCCTTCGATCTATAACACATCCGGTAACGCTTGAATTTAACACTTCCAAGGAGAGTTTCAATCTATAATTAACAGTCATTGCATAATCTAACGATATTAAATTCCACGGTTGGTTGTTAAATTCCAGTTGCTTGGCACAGCTGACCGTCTAATTACCAAGAAAAAAAA
>NW_025110358.1:239574-327074 GCF_011392965.1 Frieseomelitta varia
AAAAAAAAAAAAAAAAAAAAAAAAAAAAAAAAAAAGAAAACTCAGCCAAATACCTGTGTCCGAAACGTCGCCCGGTACGGGGGGGAGGATCGTTTCTTCTCAAGAAGAGATAAAAGATCAAGGTTCAAGTCGTAAAATCTCGAGGAACAATTTGAACATTTCTGGCTAATAGCCGCGTGCCATAGCTCGCGCGTCGCAATTTCATTAGCTCGATTCAACACTCTTCCTCCTTCTTCTCTAGGTAACTCTGTACCGTTCACAGCCCCGTAATTCCACGGAAATGATCAAGCATCCTCCACCATCCTCCTGCCTTGGTCCCCCTGTCCCGTTTCGCGTGCTGCACAAGCACGGAAAAAGAAACACGAGGTGGAGACGGGCAAGAAGAAAGACGAGAACGTTTCGTTCGCGGAGGCAACGAAACCGACAGCAGCAGAACTGATGGCCAGTTGGTCCCTGGCGCGCCGTTGGATGAAATCACGTAGGTTCGAGCATGCCCGGCGTCCCGAGCCATCAGCAGATGGATTCCAACCTACAATCTGCATAATTCCCCCCGACTGGATTTCCTTATACACTTGCGACCCAGCATATCCGATGGAACTCCACTTCCATTAACAACTCCTTTTTTCGTTCCTGCCGACTCGCTTCGGGACCTTGAGGCTCGCGCGGCGCAGGCGAAACATATTGTTCCGCGCCCGTTCGAACTTGATTTCCGATCGGAGGTGAGGATGCTTTTTGTTCGTGAGAGCTTAGAAGAGATCAGTGGACGTTGGTGCTGATGGATCGAACGTTGCCAGTGTTTTCTACAATTCTGAAAGAAACGAATGACTCTTGAGATTATTATAATGTTCATACCATTCGAAGATCCGGTACATAAACAAACGAGTCTTACGTGATGGTGAAAAGTTCTCCGCAGGTAGAAAACGTTGCATGTTAAATGTTTAAGGACAGATTAACCATCTACCATTCTTTCGAGACAAGATCCGCAGGCGGTCTCCAATCGCCTTATGCGTACACTGACGAGCCGAGAATAATCGTCGAGTGTCGACATAACAGGGGCACCGAGGAAAAGGCAGGGTTTACAAATATTGAAACAAGTCGCATTCGAGCAGCTACTATTGACGAAGCAGTCGAGGATGGAGTTGTTACCGGTGTTCCTTTTGAGAAACCAACGCTGGTTCCGTGTGCGCTTCTGCTTCGGGAAGCCGTAATGAGCAGGAGGACGCTCGTGGGAAAGGGGGACGGGTCGTTCGCATAAGCGCGGGGAGGAAAAAAAGCGCACGCGCGTGCATCGTAGCGTGGATTCACGAAAATCTTCCATGCAACTATACTCCATTTAATATCTTTGTCTGGGTATATAATTCCATATGTCCATAAATCGTCGATATGTTCCTGTGCTGAGTCATTCGAGATATCCTGTAAATAGCTTTGAACACAGAAATATTGTTTCACTCGCGTGGAGTCGGCTCCACGAGGAATGAGTTCTCCAGATGCAACTGCGAAACAAAACTTTCGATAATAATAGTAATACAGTATACGAGTTAGGAACGCGAACTCGCATGTTGGAGTGCATAACTGCGCTATAAACAGCGCGGCGGTTAACGAATGAAAAAAAAGTCGTAATTTCGAGAGAGATTAATCGTCGACTGTTTCGTGCTATCAATTTTCTCCAGGCTCAATATTGCACGGTATTAAAAACCAGACATTCGAACAGAAAATGATCGTGAAACGTATGGTGTAAAAACCATCGTCCATACACTTCACCTTCCAGCAACCAGACTCGGATAGTTTGTAGATCGTGCGTTTCCTGCACACGAGGGCTGTTATAATTCTTTAGAAAGATTCTGCTCTCTCCTGTAATAGTCGATCATTATCTCAGGTCTACTCGAACAATTCTTCGTCGCCGTAACGAACCTCTAACACCCATAAGAACTTAACACTTTCTCCAGTTTTCGAGGCATCGAATTTAACTCTTTGGGGCCTCTGTTTTCTTTTCTTTTCGACAGCCTGATACATGTTGATATGATACGAACTGAAACAATTAGAAACACAGAGCTTTATGTTATTCTCGCTCGTCAGTTTGTTTAGTTAGCAACCTCCTCTATTGGAAGTATGTTTTATTAAAATAAAGTTTTCTTCTACAACTGTAAGAATTTACGTCTCAAAGAGTTAAGTAGGGAAGAAACTATAATACCGGTGTAATAAAAATTCCATCTTCCATCGTTCGAATTTTAAACCTGATTTGAAACCTTTTATTTCTACTTTCGACTACTCTGTTGTATTAAATTACAGTGTTTCTAGCTAGCCAGTACTATGATGGGTATGCGTGACGGCATGGCCAATCAAAGGCATGGAATGTATTCCAAGTTACAACACACACTTGTTAACATCTATTCTGAATTTGACTAGGAAATGGTGAGTCAAAGTGTACCACCTGACAAAATTAAAGATTCGATTTGATTGAATGAGCAACGCCTGTTAGACTCGAGGAAAGAAACCAGTTCCCGAGGACGAAAAATTCCACGCATGTCGTAAACTGCTGGCCGTGCTAAATATAAACGCACGGGAAACGGAGGAAAACGCAAGCCGGCTACTTTGTAGTAAAGTTCGGTAACACACCTGTAGTAGTTCGGTTTGCACCCAGCTGCTTCGCTCGGCGACAGGTGTCAAGGTTAAGAGGTGCAACAGTTGAAATCGGTATATCAGAGGTCAATGTCGGGTAGGATCTTATTATAGTACTACCACATTTCTTTTCTTGACTCACGTTTGTCTGAAAACGATAACAAATGGCCATTGAAAAAAGTTGTGGAATTAACAAATTGTTATTGGAGTTTTAAGAATTAAAATATATATATACATACATCTGGATCTTTTATATTCTCAAGAAACACTCTATAAAATGGAGAGAATTGCATCTAAATTCATCCAATAATTCTCGAGTTTAGTCTGTACTGGACAGACACATATTTATGGGTATTTTATTTCATATTTTATCATACTATGCAGAGACAGAGACCTACTAGAAGTCACTCGGTGTGTTATTCTCAGAATGCGCATTAAATGATATTCTACATATATTAGTGTACTGTAGATCACACCGGTAATTGAACATTTGTCGTTGCAAAGCTGAAAAAATATTAAAACAATAAAATCATTCAAGTTTCACAAAATGAAATTTAGGATTGGATATAATTCACTGAAGTAATATTTTCATTATTGACAAAATTAAAAGAACCATCGTTAATCTTATCTTCTTTAAAGAAACTCACAAAATATTCGAATCTAAATTGAACTTATTTACTCTAAATTAAACAACAAAAAAATTGTTTTCCTCCACTATTCCAGAAAATATTATTTTCATTCACTTCTTTCCAAATAAGATACCTTCAACTTTAAATTCAAACAAAGAATCTATCTGTCGTCAGAGAATGAAAAAAAATGTCTTTGACGTCTAGAAAAATTTAAATTAGAAGAACCAGTAGAACTCTTCTTCCAGCTCATGCATTCGCAGCTTATACGTAGTATAGCTAATACGTAAAGCAGTCATTGCTACTGTACAAAGATCAGAAACAGCAGCGGTATTCTGATCAACGTTGTCAATGATGGAGGATCTCGCCTTCGGCGCGTAGGTTGAAAAGTTCGAGCTCACAGGTGGAAGAACTGCAAGAGATTCATCTGCATAACAGTTAATAACTCCGGTACATGGTATACCTCGTATACGGTATTCTCGCGTGCGCGCGTTTCATGACCAATTGAACATCTCGCAGACAATCACGTGCCAGATTAGATTCTAACCATCCGGTGAGAATTGAAATCAAATTAACTATTTGAGAATTGTGTAAAAAATCGACCAAGATTTTCAAACGATGAATCAAAAAAATGACATCTAAAGTTATGGAATTTTTAAATTTGAGAATTCTTAAAAAATTATTCAAGAATCTTCTAAAAGAACTTTCAATTCTCCTTGGCGGACCATTGATGTCTAGACCTTTGAACTGATAGAAAAAGGCAATTCCGCAGCGAAGTAGGCAAAAAGTTGATTGAGGAAACCTTCATCCCTTCCGAGCGAAGGAAACGCTTGGAATGATTGAAGGAAGGCAAAGCGAAGCATTGATTGAAACCCCGATGGTAAGGTAACCGTTTCTTGCTGAATCTCTTGAAATAAAATAGATTGTACCGCCGCGACAGTGCAGATAAAACGTGTCATGTATTGAATCCGCCATTCATACTTCTCAATTAACACGATGATTAATTAAAGCCATGATTTTGAGCCAACGCGAATCTATACCACGCTCCGGAATCAAATTCTGTTAACCAGAAGCGTTTGTATGTTCCATGAACGATAAAAAGCTTCGAAGGAGGAACAGGAGCAAAAACTGCGATGCGGCAGTTGCCACTAAGCGCTACTCGATGAAGACATCTCTCCTTTGGCATTCTCGGAAGCGAATGCACTGGCTGAACCAAAAAGAGACGTTGCAACGTTGCACGCCTGCCCTCTGAATTAAATTAAGCCGTCAATTTCGATCCAACATCGTCCACCCTTTTAATCGGCCTCTTCGACGAACGAGAATCGAGCCAGTATCTCTGCCAGTAACTTATCGGGTTCTCGATCGATTGCGAGCCATCGCCGATATTTCTACTAAAATACCCGTGGCTCTCCGATCCAACGGAAGATCATTGGAGTCGTGCGCTTTTAAGGAGAGCTCCACCGAAAAAAAAAAAAAAATCGCAATCGGTCTCGGTAATAAATGTAAAAAGCAAGTTGTACACGCTTGTGGTTTACGTGTTGAGGAAGCGCGGTATTACGGCAACATATAGACGGCGCCAGTCGTCTTCGAATTCTTCGAGGTTCATTGTTGATTGTAATCACTGACACAAACGAAATATCTGCAAATATAGATTTGACGATTATACGAATTTTGTGAATTTGATATAACGTTAAATATATGTTTTGTAATTCATGAAATGTTACTTCGATCGGAAGAAAGATAGACGATCTGTTGATAAAGGAGTCTGATTTATGAAAGCCAGCGAAATAAATCAGTTTGTTTCTCTGGATTCTCTCGTTTTCAGTTGAAAATCTTCCAAGATTAATCCTGTCGCTCAGACGTCTTCTGAATGCTTGAGGTCTGTTACGACTTCTCGCGCACGCGTAATCTAAAAAAAAGCAACACGAACAAATGTTACGGTTTATTAAATAGTTCGTTCCATATGTAGGTTTATATTCTGTGCATCTAAAAATCGAACGCGAGAGGCAGCATGTCGTCGTAAATAAGGAACCCTCAGTTGCGGGTCTCTGCGTAATTGGTGGGCAATAAATAAATGTTTTTCCTTCCAAGCTCATTTTGCCAAAGACAAAAAAATCGATTAATGATAATCGATTAATGCGTCACCTGTAAAAAGCAGATGAACTACTTGAAAACGTACCGCACAATTATAGCCAGTAAGAATAAATTTTAAGCTACGTACAATTCTATAGCGTGCTGCTAGTCGCGAATTGGAGAGGATAGAAAACACTGTGTTTATTAGCTGAATCAGCTAATAATATCTTCTTGTAGCAGCGGAAAGAAAAGATGCGAATAACCGAGTACTTGTGAATACTCACGATTGCAGTTCTACTCTAACTGCTCTTTTTTTTTTCCCCTACAAAGTACTTGCTCCTTCATATCCTGCATAGTTACAAATTCGTTTTTACATTTCTCTATGAATCAACAGACGTTTAAAAAAAAAAAAAAAAAACGAACGTAACTCATTTTTGCCAAAGTTTTAGTATTGTTAACACTCCGATTTCAATTATTTTGAATAATTATCCACGCGTATCTTGGTAGAGTAACCGGAAAGAGGTTAGTCAATGAGAGAATACGATGATTAAGCGATTTAAGTTTCATTGGCGGCGGATAGTCCGTTTAATTAGGGACGATCCGAGAATCGATTCCAAAAAAGGACACCGTTCCACTTGGATTACATAAGAATTCCCATTTCAGATCTCTTTGGTCAATGAAGCGTCCAGAAATGGATCGGAGATTCTCTTCAACGTGTTAATCCATAATGCGGAGAATCGTTTCTTGCCAATTGATTAATCAACTCATTCGAGCAGTTCATTTGAACATACAAGGTGCTGCACTGTGGTGAAATGTTTTCTGACAAATTAAGAATCTGCTGAAACTGATTGTATTTAGATTGTACGTGTTCGAACGAAGAATACCTCGGATAAGTCTCTTGAGAGTTGATTGAACATCAATTAGAATGGCAATTTGACATTCTGAAGTGAATGGCTGTTGATAATCCAAGATATTCCAAAATCCAAGATCTTCACATGTTGTTGGATGATTAATTAATTCCTGATAAAAATAGTACTAATGAATGATTAGTTTAGATACATAAAATGTAAGTTTAAACTTACGATATTTTTTTTTAACGTTAGTTAAAAAAAACTAACGTCAATTGACCCAATTAACCAATAATTTTGCACGAGTTATGTTAATGAATTCATTCTGTTGAACGCATTAAAAGATCCAGTGAAATGACTGTCGAAGCAAAATGCTTCAACTTTATCGAGGCCATCTGGGTTAATGGTCGATTAATAACCAATTAACATCGCATTTTCGAGTGAATCAGTCGGTTAACGATCAGGAAAGAGCCATTACCGTGTTTCTTGGGCAAGGCGAAGGCATCAGATGAACATACTCCAGAAAAACGGCAGCGTCATTACGATGAACATTTGCAACCACTTGTAGCGAGCTTGCGGGATATCACCAACGATGAAGCTACGTATGTTTGCTCCTATAGTGTGTTTCGCGCATCGTCGTAAGTGCTGAAATCGTCGCAGACAAATTCAGTTTCCTTTCTGTTGTAAAACAAGTGCAACAGTACAGATTAAAGCGAGAATCATGGAATTTAAAAGTGTGATGAATTGATGCTTGACATTACTTTTTCATATGGAGCAAAATTCTGGAGAAACTTTATAAAGCTAATTAACATTTTACCATTATGCAATATATTCAGCTAAATCCTAAATGTACCTAAGAGTTATTGACTGTAGCGCTTCTAAAAATATTTAAGTCGCCCAATATCTTCAAAAATTGAAACTTGATTATTTTATTAATTAATTTCCACGGTATCACGTCCTTCAGTTTCCAAGTGTCTAAAAAAGTCAATCTAGTCCGGATCAACAGAAACCACCCTCTATATTGTCCTCGAGAAACATGTCCTCATGTTCTCCAAGGATATCCACGCGATAGAATCGATGCGGGGCGATAGCGTCATAGGAGATTGTAGCCTCGGGGTGCGGTTGTGGCCGCGGTACGCACAGCAGACCCTCGTGGAACGATGTCGGACCGACATGAGTGAAGTGCGCGCGCGTACTCGAGCCGGGGCCCTTCGGCGAGGCGTTGGGCCCCGACACGCCACACATATTAGAAACGAATATAAATATATCGGGAAGCTCAGCAGGGCAGAGCAGTGGGGGCAAGCGAGCGCGTATTGGCGGCGTGCAAGTTACACGCAGCGGCGTAGCAGCTCGAGTTCGAGAACGGGCCCTCATTCCCCCTTCCCTGAAGCGGCTTTCCAGCCGGGTAGCCGCCCTCGTCCCGCGCTTCACCGGCTGCCAAGCGGTCCCAGAGCACGCTCAGTGTCCGCTCGGCCTCAGCACGTCCGAGTAGGAAGGATGGAAGTATGGCTTCTAGAAGCTTTTTAACGCGTCCACGGGGCAATCACAATACTACTGCCAATTAACCGCCGGTGAATCTTCGCCTAACGTGCCTCTGCAAATTCTGCCTGTGTATTTTATACAAAGAAACGAATTCAATCGAGCTTGGCGAATTTAGAGAATGTTCCAGTGATCGTGTTTTGACAGCTCATCAGTTTTAATCGGTGATACTGTGATTTGCTTGTGACGGATCAGTATGAGCTGTTTTAATAATTTGTCGACGCGTCTGTTATATCGCATCAGCGACTGACAGGATGAAGATGTTCGTGACTTCGTTCTATCAGACTGATCCCGGAATAGACTGACACGTCGCGTGTTGAAGGCATCGACGTGAATCGAATCTCCGACCCGTTGGAGAGAACCACCGGAGCGGACGGTGATCGGAAATTAACGTTCAAGAGAGCTAGGCTGTATGAATCCCCAGGCGACGAGAGGTGGAGGCGACGATCGATACGAAGATCGGTTGGAGAACCGCGTGAAACGTTATCATTCGCTCGATTCCCTTTGTATGCTCGACCACGGTGCCGCGTATTAAAACGTTAATCTCTGGCTGTACTACCGGTTATACGTACAGATTGCCTCTCCCTCTCCCTTCTTTCTCTCTTTCTCTCTCTCTCTCTCTCTCTCTTCCCATTCTGCACATTCTACTGTCTCTCCCTCTTTCTCTTTTCCCTTCTCCGCTCAGCTCTCTCTGTTACTCCTTCCTCACTGCGTCTTTGTTTCTTCTCTTCCTCTTCGCTGGCTACTAACTTTCTTTCCTCTTTCCTTCCTCGCGATGGTCGCTTTCTCTGTTGTCCCAGTCCTTTCGGCTCGTCCTTGTCGTGTCCTGGAGAATCGTCTTCGTGTTCCAGCAGCGCGTGCCAATCCGAAGAGCTGAAAAAAACATGGTACACTGTCAGTCGAATGCCAATGCCACTTTCTTGTCTCTGTCCGTTGCGAAATTGTTAAAATATTTAGCAAGTGATAGACTTAGAGGAGCCATCATGTCTTTTCGCCTTTATGGAACATCGGTTGACGATAACACAGATAGAGTAAAAATGGAGTTTCAGTTTTTGACTCTCCCAGTCTTAGGATTCGGAGCACGACTCAATCAGAATGTAAGCAAGGTCACAGAGAAGAGACGATTTACCTTACTGGACTCAGGCAGGAATTAATCTCGACGACGTTACTCCTAAAACATAACAGCGAAACAAATTTTCTCTACTAAATGGAATATTACTGCTATTTACTACTATTTCAATACTACTTACATAACAATTCAAATGAAATAATTGTATGAGCCAACTTCTTAGAAAGAAGTCATGTCAAGTCTCGCAAGGAGACGAAAAACTTCGGTGCTAGGCTCAAAGAGATGGTGGCAGGGTGGCTGCTGGGCCACCAGAAGCCATCAGGAGGCGTATCTTCGTAAACTATACGCCAGGAAGAACGATCAGGTTAGCAAAATCGACGACGAATCTAGCAGCCGACGGGATCTACCTGGTAATTGGACGCCTGGCACGGTCTACGAGTTACCTTCCGCCGACGAACATTATTTGGATGCCTTCCTAAGGAATCGCGAGGACGGAAACGAAGAAGATGATGTGGTTGATGCTGTGGTCGAGTGTCCAGCTTTGGCTACGACGAGAGCTAGCCCCACGGAGAAGTGCGTGAAATACCTGAACGGTGCCCATGACGTCGTTGTGTTTGAAACCGAACGCAGGATCACGGGGGAGCCGGTGGTAGCCGATTGCGGCTCCCTGCATTCGGGTTACGATGTCGCCGCCTCTGCAGAGTGAGTTGATCTCGTTTCACTGATCGACCTGTTCGAGGGAAAGTTTTTCGGCCAGTAGCCTGCTTCCGTTACGGATGTCGTTTTAGTCATCTTGTTTCTTTTTAGCGAGCTGGTCACGTTCCTCGAAACAACAGCTGAAAAGTGTTTCATGTTAGATTGATTGTTATTAGTTTGGAAGGTTTGGTGCTTACCTGCGAGAGATCTACACTGGGATTCCTTGAGTAACTAGTTTTTAGAATCGAAAATTTTTTAATGCTTACTCGTGATCATTACGTTAAGGTTCTTTTGTTTGGAATTATATCACTGACATTAATATTATAAATATTTAAGTTATTACGATACGATCTTACTGAAATGTATGAGTTAATGGTAATTAAACATTAAGTAAATCTTAGATGCATATCATATTTGTAGACAAATATCATTGGTTGAATTAATCACGATAGTTTTTCTGCCAACTTAAACTTACTTTTCAATAATTTCTAATTTGTTTTCAGATATTGCATTAGTTAGATTAGGAATTAAAATTAAAAGAGAATAAAAGAATAAAGACATCTCAGAACTCAAGATTAAATTGAAAGCAATTGAGCTAACTTTAAATTGAATTGAATTGAACTTTAAAATTAATAGAACTGGATATCACTACCAAAATTCAGTTCTGACTTTTGATTTTCAATATCAGAAAACTTACAAACATTTATCATTTGAATTTCATGTCAGAAAACTTACAAACTAATTAATCAACGAGAGAAAAATAAATCAAAACAAAATTTATACTCTTGGATATACAAAGAAACTAGCGAAATTAGAATGTTTCTAGTTTCTATTGACTATGTCAATGAAATGCATACGTAATTTCCTACGGAATTAAATTTCCGCTTTCTCATTAGAAATTGAATTCTTTCTTTCCCTCGTTGCACACTGTGATGCCTGTACGACATATGAATCTGTTTTCAAATTACGATAGACTAATTGAAGCTTGGAAGCAGTATGGAGTTCCGATGAGAACGGTTGGTTATCAAGCTTGCCACTCGCTGCCAATTTATCGTCTTTCATGCAAATAGGATTTCTTGTCAGAGACCATGAGACTCATTCGCGCGCAGGGTACCTCAGTGATATACTACTCTCTAGATTATAACATACATATCTTTTCTTTTCAAATTGAATCAATGTTTTATCCTCATTTTTCTTCCCTTCTACTTTTAATGGGAAAAAATTAATTGAATTTATTGAACACGTATGATTTTTGTCAGTTATTAATAATAATAAACTTCACAAGAGGTCGTTAATTCATATTGGGTTGGAACTAGAATTATTAATTAAAATTAATTACCAGATGTCAGTCGTACATTATTTCTGAAGACTTATTAATTTCGTTTTTAACTGCACACGCATGCACGCATTCTTCTTCGTTTCTTTCTCAATGAAAATTAAAGGGTTCATTTATGTTCAGTTTTAAAGATATTTAGTATCTCTTCTTTCATTTGAAATTAAAGAGTATACTGCTTTTCTTTTTGATTATATGTACCTTCTTTTTAATCGAAATTGATGGGTTTGCACGGCGATCGAAGTCCTTTCATTTCTTTGAACTGATGGGAAGAGAATTTATCGCTTCCTGTAGAAAAAAAAGTATGTATTCTTGGAACGCAGCTGCATTTATATGCAGTCTGTATGGTGTTACCCATGAGTTTTTCGTTGCAATACAGAGAAATTGTAGATAAATTAGTATTAACAACATTAGAAATTACAAATCAAATCTATTACATTTAAAGTCATTTGTTCTAAGAACTGAACAAACAAATCACCGAGATTCTTCCCTTTACATAAATATGATAAACCCTTACCTTTCAAGTTTATGATTTTATCGCAAATATGTAAAATTGAATCAATTGTTTGCTTTTATGGCAAACGTCATCTGGAAGAGTACATTTTCAAACATGTAGAATTGAGGTTTAGCTTTCATATGGTATCATGCTGATTATTACTCCATTATATACTATATACACTGATATATATATTCATGTATTCTCGTAACTGGGAATCTTTAAATACCTAAAAATCATTCTATTTTCAATGTTTTACTCAAGTAAAATTCTCTGCAACAAAATCAAGAAATCTGTAAAACTTGATGAACCTCAAATAGAACCCCACAGTGTTAAAATAATATAATTACTATATATTGAACTATATACGCTTCGCAAGTTAGGATCCTTGTATAACTATTAGTTAGGATCTTTGTATAACTATTAATTATAACTATTAGTTAGGATATTGTATAACTATTAGTTATAACTATTAGTTAGGTATAACTATTTAACTAACTATTAGCTAGAGAGCTTTGACAGAACACAAGAAAGACCAATGACCTCGTTATCGCTACCTTGAATCATTCTAACCCAGAGTTTTCGATTCTGGTTTCAGGAAGGTGTGCAGAAGCTGCAGGTGTCCCAGAGAGGAGCATCAGCGGACTTCGACGGAGGCGGGAGGTCCCTCGGGACTCGGCCTCGGTCCTGGTCCGCCGATGGCCATGGCCATGGCTTTCCAAAGCGGGGCCGCTGGTTCTTCTCACCAAGAACCTTTCAAGAGTCCCGTGCAACCGGCTCCGCCGGGCCTCGCCCTTCAAGAAGCCCTGATGCATCATCAGAGGCACTCACAGAGCGACGATGACAGCGGATGCGCGCTTGAGGAGTACACGTGGGTCCCGCCCGGCCTCAGGCCAGATCAAGTAAGAGAATTTGTATAGAATACGCTTAGAATACAAATATGTCGGTGGTCTTTCGATTTTATTTCTGTTCACTTTCAAGTCTTGTTTCTAACTTGGGGCATTACGTTGTTAATTATGTATTTTTATATGGTGATTCAAATGTCCATTTCTTCAGGCTGGATTATAGAAGTTGCTATGTAATCTGAGCTTTCATCATCTGTAAGAATGATTGTTGTGTAAAATCTTGTTATGTTATATATTGTATTTCTGTACAGTAATCTTTGTATGTATTCCGAACGATTAGGTTCTGTTTAAAATTTAAAAATCTTTTAATTTGTATCCCTCATCTGGGTTTCTGTATCGCATTGAAAATAATCTGGGTCTTTGTTTTCTTGAAAATATATGAAATACAAATCTCAAATGGAATGTTGCTGAACTTAATAGGAAAATTTCACGCCTACGAGATAAAGAGACATGAAATGAATCAGCAAAAGATTTGAACAATACGAAAATAATACAGGATTTGACGAGATCTCGTGTGGGCGCGCCTCAGTATACTACTCGCCACAGTAGGAGTGACTTTGAATTTATGTATATTCATGAAGGTTGACTTTCTCCCCATAAAATTTACGAAGACAGTTACAATAATAGTACGCTTAAAATTTTCGAGAACTTCAACGTGTTTTGCATATCAAGCTTATCTGAAAGATGTAATCTTCCGTCTGTGTAAAATATTAAGATTACGAGATCAGGCTGCCGAAAAGTACTTTTACAAAGTACTACATCAGCTTTTCTCTCTTTTTCTATATTTACTTATTTGCATAATGAAAAGTAACGAAATATAAATGAGAAAGGATTGGGGTCAAACGTTGATCCCATAAGCAAAATAAAACACCGTAGGCTCATTCCAATGTTTTGTCCAAGGGAGGAGTCCATCACGTGTCCCGTGTAACTGTAGGCATTTCATTTTTGAATTATTCATGAATGATGAATATCGAGCATCGTGATCGCCGATACACGAAACGTTTAGTGTCTTTAATCTTCGGTTCGTCTTGTAAAAATTCACTGTGCCCTGCATTAAAAATTTTCCTATGTAATTCAGTCATTTGTTTTTACCTTCTTGAAAAAATCGGTATAAAAAGTTTTCATACTTTTCGTATTCCATTTGCTTACCCTTTTTACTCTAGAATAACTTTTTACGACAATTCTTAAAAAATTACTTTCTCTATCAAATTCAAAGAAATCAAAGAGAATGTCCGGTCAGAGAACATTTTCAAAAAGACGCTGATACGAAATCTTATCTCAAATAGTGCGGACGTATTGTTTGATTGAATGAATCCTCATCTTGCAAGAAAAGAGCGTTATTGATTCTTGCTTGTTTCTCTTCTCAATTCTGTTCTAATTTTTGGTACAGGATACGTTGTTCATTTTCTAAAAAGAAAAAAACAAAGATTAAAAATAAGAACTTAGAAGAGAATAATTTTTATCACAAGACATTATCTCTCTGCTCTTTTGACACTTTTAAATGAGACTCGTAGATTATGTTTATCGTCATGTTATCCAAAAAGGGCCATTACGTGTTTGCATATTTTGAAAATAAATAATTTTATTACGAACGGCTGTTAATTTCGTAAACTTGCAAAACGTTGCGTGCATTTCTCTTGGATCCCCTTCAAAAAATGCCCTGGGAAGGGACCGAAGACCAACAATCAGCGCTCGTTAACCACTTGCGCTGGCACAACCGATTGCGGACCATAACGAGTGACCAAACCGTATATTATATATAGTAATTCGTCGCTTTCTTTTCGAGCTCGTCGGCGCGACATCGCTGGACAGAAATCACTGAGAAGTCATAAATTTATTATTTGTTATCGGTTATTACTTAAATATACTTAAAACTGAGAAAAATATTGCAATTTCGGGGCAAAATGTTTCTGGACGTGGGGGGCGAGCCGTGTCGTACGACGGTAAAGAGAAAAGTCCCGATGATACTCGGTAACACACAACACGTTGCATCGCAATCGCTCTTAATTACCATTGCCTCGCATCATCGTGTGTCGCAGGTACACCTGTACTTCAGCGCGCTACCGGAAGACAAGATCCCGTACGCGGGCAGCGCCGGCGAGCGGGAGCGAGTGAAGCAGCTGCTGCAACAGCTTCCACCGCACGACAACGAGGCACGGTACTGCAGCGGCCTCACCGAGGAAGAGAAACGGGAGCTGAGGGTGTTCGCCGCGCAGCGGAAACGCGAGGCGCTCGGACGGGGACACGCGAGCCAGCTGGACAGGCCCCACGGCGCCGGATGCCGGGAGTGTAGCAGGCCGATCGCGGCCGGCGAGATGGCGGTGGCTGCGAGCCGCGCCGGTCCATCCGCCCTCTGGCATCCGGCCTGCTTCGTCTGCTGCGTGTGCAGGCAGTTGCTCGTCGACCTGATATACTTCTGGAGAGACGGCAGGCTATACTGCGGCCGGCATCACGCGGAAACGCTCAAGCCGAGGTGCTGCGCCTGCGACGAGATCATACTCGCCGACGAGTGCACCGAAGCGGAGGGGAGGGCGTGGCATATGAGGCACTTCGCATGCCTCGAATGCGATCGCCAGGTAAAGATCGAGGAGGATGATATCATCCACGCTTGCTTTCAACTGTCGCTCATCTCTGTGTTTAATGATGGAGAAGGAACTCGATTGTCGTTTTCTTCTTTGATGTAGGCTTGATTGGCATTGCTGAGGAAATGATCGAGAGGTTCAGTCGTCGTTTGGTTAAGATTCCGGATGAATTTTTTGGAATCTTTTTTTTTTTTTTTATACTTTCGCATCAGTATCATTGGGCTTCTCTTTTTGTAGTTTTATACTAGAATCCTGTCCCACGGCGATTCTGCGTGGAAAAACGAACGAATTTTTTCGCTGGAGCCTTCGTTTCCTCGAAAATTTATCAGGTAATGGCTTGAATTTGGCTGATAATTGACTGTCAGGGGACTGCTCTATGTCTGTGAAAATAAGTAAAGAATGTGTAACGAAGTTTTTTTTTCAAGATGCTTCACTTTTGAGAAAGTCTACATATATATTAGAGATACTCATAAGTATGTTTTTTTCAAAATTTAATAAACATTGCCATGCAGAATAAATTTTGTACAATATCAAAAACCCGATCACCAAGCTATTTTTCAACGAAACATACTCAAAGTCTACTTTCTTGAAAATGATATTTCAATCATTCTACATTTTTCACCTATTTTTTATAAAATATCTTCGTGTTGATCACTTGAGTATACTTGATAAATTTTCAAACTTGATTTCCTTGAAAACGAAGGTTTTAAACAATTTTATTTCTTCCTCTCGACATATTTTTTCACGTAAAATCGCAAAACACCTTGTATACTCGATGACTGACTTGGTAAGCTAAGCTTCAAGAAGAAATTAAGTACATCTGTTTGAATAATTTAGAAATGAGTGTTTGTATCTTAATTTTCAAATAGACAAGGACCTTTTCTGTTTGGTCATGGCATATGGATTATTTATGCGAATGGTTAACTCCACTGAAATAATAGGGTAAAAGTATGGAAATAAACAGCGACTTGTTAGACGTTTCTTGAAATTTAGGGTCAATTATGTGATCTTATTTCAATTCAGAGACTTCAAGTACACAGCCATTGATGTTACTGACTGTCCGTGAATACTAAACGAGTCATGAATTATGCATTGTATTTACAAGTCTAAAAATGGACATTCACATTTTAACGCTCACGTTCGAACACTGGTGAACAAGCGTATGAAGTGGCCGAGTTCATTTTTACTTCCCTCTATTGTTCTTTCAATTAGCATTACCGAAAGGAAAAAAGAAGAGACAGGAATGCTGTTTAAAAGCAGTTTCTCAAAATAAGCAAAATAAATCGACTAACATGAAAGGGTAACCTAGGGTATTAAAAGAGACAAATCATCTCACTTGGCTACCGCCGTTCCTTTGATCGGCATCGATCCGGATCAACTTTTCTCACTTGTCGTGTCGACTAATCGAAATTCCCTGTCGTCCAACACAGACGCATCTACTTAACTCCTCGCCATCGAATCGCACCGCTCTTAATACCCGTACGTACTGTAACCTTATTACCAAGAATGCATTAATCCCGAAGAGATTATAATATTTCACTCAGCACACCGACAACGTAACGTACTAAATACGTACTTACTATGACATTTACATGTTGATTGAATCTTCGTGTTGAAAATTCATTCTACTGAAAAGGTCCTTCCTATTCTATTCCATGTTCATTAACGTCTTGAAAACTGACAGATGCCCAAAGACAAAAGTTTTATATTCGGGGTTCTACTTCCCCTTTCCTCAGAAAAGGGAAATTCAACAGAAATATACTTGTAGTTACATTGGACGATATAGAGTGCAGCAGACTCGTTCGTCGACGCTTTTTGCGACGTGACAATTATTTACGCCAGACGAGCATGTCCATCGAGAGTGATTTAGCCCCCGGTGCACCGGGACGATTTAGCTCTGTTAGCTTCAGACCTGCCCCCTTTGTATTCCCATGACAGCTGTCCACGGCATACTGTGCGATAATTCATTGAATCTAGGTGTCGATAAAACGTCACGGACAGTGGACTATACGCTGGACAAAGCTTCTTATCGGCTGAACTGGCTCGATAATGAATGATGGAATCTCCAATACGATCGAGAGCCAATCGTGTGTCGGCGTTCCAGCTCTCTGAGGATCCCCGATAATCCGAGACAAAGTGTTACCGCTTGTAACGATCTGTGGAATGGATTAATAGGATGAACGTAATTTGCGTGATGATCAAAATGACATTTCTAAGTAACGGGGGTGATGAACATGGATGGATGCTCGTGATTCGGAAATGGATTTATATTATGCTCGGTGATGGCTCGTGGGCACTGCAAAATTGCAGCACCCCCAATTTTTCTTGATATACATATATGTATGTATGTATATCGAGAAAAATTATATATTATATAATATAGTAGATAATTAAATATATATGTATACATATTTATTTAATTGCTTGTAATATTTAATTTTATCATCAACAATTCTTTTACTCTGCATAACGATAACAAAAATTCACTGCATTTAGAGTATGTATGTATATTTCAAAAGTTGCAGCATTTTCACGATTCCAAGCCACGAGCCACTATTGATTGTACTATTGATGATTCTTTAGATATTTTTGTATAAGTTGGTATAAGTTATGATAATGACGAACCTTATGGTTTCCCGTTTTGTTGAATATTTAGTTCATAATAGATGAGATCAAGCTGAAGTCTGTCAATTGTTCAAGATAATTGAAGAATGGATCTATTTTATTTTTCGTCTTCTTTTCTTTTGTTAACCATTCTCAAAACATTTTACTATGTGAAAAGCCACAAGGGAAAAATTATCATAATTAACATACTTCACGTTTTTAGAACGTAGATGTTTTAAAATTCAGTATACAAATCCATCAACATTTTATTAGTATTAGATTAGTACTAATAAATATTTTGGATCATTTTTTTGAATACTTTGCTCAATGAAATGTCTAAGAAACACTTCACAAATTTATTTTCAAAATTCTATACATACATATATTTGTTATAACAAGTTGTTTTCTATTTCAGCTATAAGAATATCCTTTCAATTGGCATAAAAATTGTGAAATCAATAAAGGTAGAGTTGTCATGTTTCTCTCTTATGGCGTAGAATGAGATCACATTTATTATCTTTTCTTATGCAACACGACTTTTAAAATATACAATAAATAGTAACATTTGATCAGTTTTATACACTCGTTAGATCTTTGTTCATGGCCAGTGTATGAAAATTCCCTAAATATTACAAAGATTAAACATAACTAATCGAATCAGTACAATCGTACTTACCTCTGTAGATTCTTATAAATCTTTATCTCGATTTCAGCTTGGTGGTCAAAGGTACGTTATGAGGGAAGGAAGACCTTACTGTCTCCGATGTTTCGATGCCTCGTTCGCCGAGTACTGTGATAGCTGTGGCGAACCAATCGGCGTGGATCAGGGGCAAATGTCGCACGAGGGTCAGCACTGGCACGCGACCGAGGCTTGTTTCTGTTGCGCCACTTGCCGTACGTCCCTTCTCGGACGGCCTTTTCTTCCACGGAGAGGTGCCATTTATTGCAGCATAGCCTGTAGTAAGGGGGAACCGCCTACGACACCGAGTGATTCCTCTGCTGGACCACCACCACCACCTTCCTTCCTTAGGTAGCTATTGTTCTGGCTCATGCAATTAAGAAAGAAATATAGAATTAGCGTTACACTGTTTAAAACCGCTGTTGAAGGTTAATACTTGTAATTTACATGTTAACAATTTAACTTCAAACCATGTTCTACTACTTACAAGTATTCTAGTAAAACATAAAAGTTGAAGAGATCCTAGAATTTTTCTTTCCGTTAAAATTGCCAGTTTAAGTAATAGTTTGGAGAACTTGATAAGCGAAGAGAATTCTTTCTTTACTAGTAATTTTTACATTGCTTCTCTGTTTGGAGTAACATTCTAACAAGACAGAACTTGAAATCGACCTAATGAATTGCAGAACTGGCCGGAGACCACCGCCGCCAAGCGAAGGTTCTTCGAGTCCACCACCACCTCCTCCACCTCCGCCGCCGCCTGGATCTAGACACACTCTATGCTCGCCTCGTAACTCACCACGGATGAATAGGAAGCATCATCAAACATCTGCTTCCCTTGCCACAACACCTACGCAAAACACCTTGAACCCAGAATTTCCTAACGAAGGATTCCCCTCGAGCGGCTCGAGACCGAGCGGCCTTGACCGAGTGTTACTCGAGAGGAATCTCGAGAGACTCCTTCAGGAACGCAGTTCTCACTCGGAGGAAAATCACAACGAATTAGGAAGGTAAACTTGACTTGCCGATAACTTAATTTTTCTACAAACAAACGTACGATTTTGCGATTACTATTAACTTTAACCGTTTACAACCGTTTTAAGCAGTTATCATTCGTAGATAATGGAATTTCGATTAACGTTCGATTTGTCGAAATATATTTCCAAAAACGTTGACAAGGCGGACATTTAGACACGTGTATGACGGGTTATCAATCTGTAGGCGATGCTCCACTTGTCCTCCACTCAATCATCCATTCTTTTCCAAATTCAGCTGTCAAATGCCATCGCACGCGTGCTACTACATAATATATATAATAGATAATGTACAAATTTGTATAATATAAATTTTTCCATCAGATATATATAACTAAAGTACTATGCAACTTTTCCAAATTCAGCTGTCCTGTCAAATGCCATCGCACGCGCGCTACTACATAATATATAATGTATAAATTTGTATAATATAAATTTTTCCACCAGATATATATAACTAAAGTACTATGCAACTTTTCCAAATTCAGCTGTCTTGTCAAATGCCATCGCACGCGTGCTACTACATAATATATACTGTACAAATCTGTATAATATAAATTTTTCCACCAAATATATATAACTAAAGTACTATGCAATCACATCAATCGAATTAACCGTCATAAATCTTCTGTTCGTAGACTGATGCAGGCAAGAGACCGTGAACCGTTGAGATGTGTTCAGAATTGCGCTCCTACCCACGCGTCGAGTATGCCAGAGTTACCGCCACCTCCCCGGCCGTCGTCCGGAGCGTCCGCGTCGGCGTCGACGTCCACATCGACCGGAGTTGTCGCAGCCGCGATGCCAGGGATCGTGTTGGAGACGACGGCATCGCCAACGACGTTGTCAACCCTCGTCGTTAGCCAAACGGATCCTCCGACGCCAACGTCGCGGCGTGTGCGGTTCCAGGGCGACTTGGACGTAAACGATCACGCTGCGACGTCGTCACGCGTCACCCTGTCGCCGAACAACGATAGGAATTCATCCTCGTCGCCCTCCCCTCCCCCAGCGTCGTTGTCGAGAACAAATGTGTCTCGATCGAGAAGCCTGCAGCCTGAGGAAGTCGCTAGCACGTCCGCTTGGGGTGCGTAAACTTTTCTACTTTGCATAAGATAACGCAGTTCCTTCGAGGAATCTTAGAAGTTCTTCTCTCAGAAAAGGGGGGAATTGCGAAGCTACGAGAGATGGATGGGTCGCTGTTGCTGTTGAGGCCTCTGTGATTTGGTTTGAACCTAGAAGAATATTCAAATTTTAAGAAAGATTGAGAAATAAATTGTAAAAGATTGGCCTACGTTTTATTGCATCGCAATTACGCTCTCATTACGTCTATTGTAATATTGTATCACAGTTAGTATGCTCTTGCACTGTATCTTGTTATATCTGTTTGCTATATTTTGTATACTTAAGATCAAGTCGATCGCGGATATTAAACAATTATCATATTTCATATTGAATATTTTTAAAATGTATGCTGCAGTCGCAATAACTGTTACGCTTTTTGTGACAAACGTGTTTGTAATAATTCCACAACTTACTGCAGGTATTGCTGGAAGCTCAAAGTCAAGGATAGACGGCGACGACGACGACGTCGAGTCTTGCTGTTCTACCTGTAGCTCCTCGAGCAGTTCCGACGAGGCCACCGCATACGCTTTGCCGCCAAGAAGAGCGTACGGTGGCGTTCGGATTTCGTACGTGCCCAACGACGCAGTGGCATGCGCGAGAAAACGTACACCGACATCCTCAACGTCGAATCAAGCTCACAAGGACGCAGATAAGTGCGTTGTGTCCTGATGACATGCTTCGAGAGTTTCAAGTTGTATCTGCGTCTATATTCGATGTACTTGGTTCGTCGAAGAAAAAAAAAGAAATCGTTTTCTGCTTCACTGTCAGGTGACGGTGGACCGATGAGATTTGTATCAGTCTCGAACCGACGAGCAACGAGCAAAAAAATGAACGAATGCGAGATACAAGAGTTCCTAAAAAAAAAAAAAAACCCGGCGTAACTAAGGATTTTTCTGCCATGTTTCCCGCGGTCGAGACTCGAAACGAACGTAAATTTCAAATACTCGTGTACATAATGAACGTAATAATCGAAATAATCGGTCGCGAACACCGAACAGTCGCGACGATTGCGTTTCTTTTTCTATTTTTATTACCCCCACCCTACCCCATCCGATGTACTTGATAATAATAACGACGATGATAGCATTATATTTTATTACCATTGTCATTCCCGCTGCGTAATTGACAGTTCAAACGGGCGCCGTACCCTTGTTCGAGATTCGATCATCCTCACTTGATCAACTTTTTTAGGCAATAGTGTATGAGGGGATGAACTCAGCTCCATGAAACAAATAGTATTTGACCGTGATGTGATCGCACGACATTACATTGTAAGTACAAATAAAGGGCGCTCGGACCGAGATGTAGACAATCTGAAAAATATTCGGAAAATAAATTGATATTTGATTTATCCCTTGACATTCTCTTCATTTTTTTTTTCTTTTTTTTTTGTACATCTCTTTATGCTAAGTTACATAACATTATTAACACAAGTACAGTGTGCTGCTACTTCTTCATCATCTTGAGGATATTTTATCATTCTGATCTTTTACATCAACTTTAAATCACAAAACATATAAATAAGATTAAAGATTATGCTTTCAATTGTTCTGATCTACAAAAGTGTATTAGGTTGTAATAAATATTTGTTCTGTAAACGACATATGCTATTAAACAGAAAAAAACAGAATGAATACGTATTGTAACAACCTAATACATATATCTTTCTCTACTGCACGAGCAATAACCATCCAAATTGATTTATCTATCTTTCAATGCGTGAAAAACTCGCTTTCTACCGTTCTAACGCGCAGGTAAGATCGATCATAAGCAAAGCAATGTTTGGAAAGCTTGTAAAAGCCTCGTTTGAAGATTAATGGAAATCAGTATGATGGACTATATAACGGGAAGGTCCAAGTCGCGTTCCCACTGAAGTAACAGTGAGAAATCTTTTGTTTCGTGTTTCTTGAAAAAGTTGTGCTATCTGTTGCCTAATGTTTCTTCATATTACTTCATGTTTTTAGGAACAACAACAAAACCTAAACGCTCCTCTGATTATGTTACAGCAGTATGGACAAAAACATATATCTATAACAATGATGCTCTGATATTTATCTTCTGATACTTGTTGTGCATTGTCTGCGATAGAAAGCAAAAACAGTTCTTGTTTGTTTCAGTGAGGATGTAGCTTAAGTAGGCAAAAATACAACGATGCTTGTCATCCGATTAGAAGGGGGAAAATGAAAACGCACGGTCGAGCAGCGAAAACAGCGAAAGTGGTTTCTCTCGGCCGCACCAGACGCCTGTTGTTATGCCACTATCTCGTCTACTTACTTGTTACACTCATGAAACCTCTCTCCTTCTCTGTCTCTCTTTCTCTAGCTTTCTCTTATTTCACGCGAGAGAGATCTCCGGCGTTTATGAAGGATTGGGAAGAACAAACCAAACGGATTTATCATCTGCCAACATCCACGTTTCCGATCAAGCATCGGAACAATCCACGTTGCGAAAAATGGCGATGCCACATTAGCATATGGTGTACGCTGTGTCTTGCCTATCGTAATCGAAGGTTGAAAACGGGTGCGTGGAATTGTACGATTATGTCATGGTAATCCGGAGAAGCAACAGGTAACGTGGAATTACGTAACTGCTTGAGAGATTTCGTGACTTGTGCTGGGAATCTATGAAGAATTGTATGATGAACTGTTACAGTGTTTTGTAATTCTGGATTAATTTAGTATACTATTGAGACAGATGCAACTTTGCTTTGTTGTCGTTTAAGCATCAGCAGGTGGTGAAAATGATCTTCACTTTAATTTGCAGAGGGAATTTTTTTTTTTTTGTGTATAATGGTTTGCTTTCTTGGTAGAGACTGGTCTATAAAAATCTTTAAAAAGTTTTCTCTCTCCTTTTATGCGACTCTGGCACGCACGTTTTGAAACGCTTGAAACAGCCTGGAGTTCGCATGTTTGAAACAGTTTTACTGGTCAATTACGCAAACCGACTCGCGGACGTTTTTCTTGAGGAGCATCATTCTCGTGTTTATTGTACACTTCGCTGGCTATCAATGCTAGTAAAAAATGCGGTGATAAGTGAAGAACGTCTGAATTGAATTAACACATAAAGTTTTGAACTGACTCTGGGAATATCAATCGAATTTTAGTTTTCATTCTGAATTTTTCCACGATATAAAAAAATTCCAATTATGGAACAAGACTGGAATTAATTTACATTCTCATTAAACAACATATTTCTGCAAACCTGATAAGTTGTACGATACACAAACTAGGCCGAGATTGCGCAACTATAATGCATAAGTGACTCGTAGCAATTGTATACGCCTGAAGGAAAACACACTCTTGCATGCTCTTTTTTACAGAATACTACTCCTCGAACGTGAAACACGGATCATTGTGCCATTAAGTATATGAAACTCTTGCTCATTGTATTGTTTCTGTGAATTTACGTGCGATACAGCAGCGCTTTTTCTTTCCAGCACATTCACCTACAGCTACATATCATAAATATAAAGTTAATCGTAGAATCCTACATCAATTTTCAATATAATACAAAATTATTTCTCAATAGTCTATTGACTCTGATCATAGGTAACATTCTTTAATAATAAGAAAAAAAGAAGTCCAATTTTTAAAATATTTTTCTGAGTAGAAATCATTATATTATTATTATTATTATTATTATTATTTTTCAAACATATATTTATTATTAATTAAAGTTCTTCTACTAACCAATTCTCCCAACTCTTTGCTAATGTTTCATTTATGTCTTCCGTCAGGTAAACCTAAACGACTCCCTAAACGACCACCTGTACGTACAGCTTTTCCATTTTGCTTATCTCTTAACCTAAACCTACCAAAAAAGGCAAGTACAGGCGAAGGTGTTGGTGCGCCGTGGAATGTAGAAAAGAATGGCCGTGGAAGGAACAGCGACCCACTGGCCATAATATTGAGCCACATGTAACTCTGCTTGTCATTCCATATGCATCTAGCGTTTTCGTCGATGCTTAATGACGACACTACGTGGAAAGATAGCCTTCATAGAGCCCTTCTCTTCTTGTTTCTGAAGGCATTTCCTACAGCCTCCTATAGCACGTTAACCACACCAATAGCAAATTTAGATTCTTACTTCTGATAAAACTGGACTAATCTGAAGAAGCTGCTTCAACTTCTTCGTTTTGCGAAGAAGACATATGCATCAGGGAGAAGTGTGAGAAAAAAGATAAGGCAACCCTAATGAAACATGCTACTGAGGGTTGTTAACTTCCTCAGAGCTACCAGCAATCTTGAGAAATAGTGATAATAAATTTCGAAGAGTATTCAACAAACTGAAAAAGAAATACCTATCTCGTGTATATTGAGATCTGGACACATTATTTCAAGTAACACTCGTGTCTTGGCCGCTCCTTCTTAAATCACGGGGTTGAATGAAATCTTATTTTCCCGTTACATGGAATCTGATTCATGCACGAGTCACGCCGACCGGCGCGGAAAGAGAACGCATTCTTACCTATGCTGCCTTCATCTACCGAATCTCCGGCTATTCCACGGATGTTGTACGCATTGCAGATACGCCCAAATAATGTTCCAAGAAGAATCGAGGTGCACATTGATGCCAAGAAATTCTCTTATCTGATTGCGAGGAACGCGTATGCGAAGAATTTAGTCGCGCCTCGCGATATTCATGTTGTGTTTATCGTTGAATACACGGGCTTTTGTAAAGAAATTCCTGCGGGATGCCAATGGATGTCGGTTGGGTATGCGAGGTTGCGCAACGTATGACATTTAACCTTTTGCGATTTAACAATTTCAACTGTAATTTAAGAACAATTCAAAATTGATGAAAATTTCATGAACGAGATGCTTGATGATCTTGAATTGATTAATTTAATTTGTAGATGATGTAGCAAAAGTAATTACCATAACATTCTTGGACTGAGAAACATGAAAATAATTTCTTTTCAGGAGATACGTTATAATATTAGCTTACCAAGAGATTTAGTTGATGAGGCCATAAATTTAACAATGTGAATAGCAAATAAGAGAAATCGTGTTCAGGAATGCAATGTGGCTTACAATGGACCAACGATAAACACAGCTGAAAGGAATAATTAAAAGAATATAATAAGAATATGAAGAAAGCAATTAAAATAATGGTAAAAGCTTATGCAAATAAAAAAAAGTATAATTGAAAATTTAAAAAAATATAATGAAGAACATAGTAGAAATATTTAATAATAAAACGCGAAACAAAAAAAACAAAAAAAAAAAAAAAAGAAATTCAATCTATTTCTGTGCCAAGAGCAAAAATCAAGACAAGTGGAAAGAAAGAAGAGGAGAAACGACGGTACGGTGTATTGCACGAAAACGTATCGAAAATTTCACCTGGCCAGCAATGGTCGATTTCACGGATAGCAAGACCGTGTCAGAGGCTGAGTCGCACGAGTTAATCATACGCGACGCAAGTAGGTCGACCTGGGTAAAAACAAACGATCTGCGCACGCGGTGGCGCGATACATATAATTGGTCAGCGCATTGCTAGCAGCTCGCAAAGTATAGCAGCAAATCCGACATACATTCCAGCGCGGATCCTGACTACTTACGTTTCACCTCGCTGTGGAATGCAGTCACCTTGTGGCAGGTGTAGCGAACGTCCTCAAACCTCATACTTTCCCCGAAGTATTTGAATTCAAATGTGCCTTCATTGCCACAGGTGGAACCAATCCGGGGATTTGGTTGAATTAATCGCTTTGGTTTAGTCGTCGTAACACTAACTGTTGTTTCATTGATCACTGAAACATTGATTACTGATGTTTATTCTAGAGTTTTTTGATGTCAGAAGAAATAAAATACTTTGGATATTTTCCATTAATTAGTAGGCTGCGAATATTTATGCAAATTCATGTTTTTCAAAACTTACTAGAGAAAAGTAGCATCTAAACGATACTTGTTTTATATATTAAACTAACAGTGAGTTAGTTGTTCTACACTTTTAAATTTTTTACAAATACATAAAAATTCGTAGTTCGTTCATTAATATATTGTAGGAAAATAAGAGAGAATAGAAAATAATAATATTATTAATATTTGTGAGATTGAAATTTGTAGTATTTCTTACGTTTCGTCTATTCAAAATATTAGAATTAAAAAAAAAGAACCAAACACTCATGTATGTGTTAATAGATTAAATTTAATTTTATTTACACTCGTAAATGGCACGTGTTGAAAATTAATATGTTATATAACACAGTGAGGATACTACTATGTTAAGAATGAATAATGAAGGTACTAGCCTTGAGCTGACACATTATACTATCTATACCTCACACTCTTCCTATATAACATAATTCAATGTCTAAATTGTAATAAACTATATTAATAATGAAATCACAATAAAACTACATTGTAAAAATGAAACTAGTAATAGTAAATCTATAAAAATATATAATATTTATATACTTATATATCTACTATTACTATGATTATAATTATTTGATGTAACACAGAGATATTTCATTGGTCGTCCTAAATACCAGACTCGTTGAAAAAAATAAATGAAAGAAATCAATGGAAGGAAATAATTTTGAGTTAGATACATACGAATCAAACTAACGGATCCATGGAATTCATTTACGCGACCTCTGGACGGTCATCTCGCGGTTAAATACGCGAGAGGCTTTCTCCATGGATTGGAATGCGGCCTCTCCCTCTGATCAGGTCTCTGGCTTGCTTCGGGGACAGCCATGAAGGCTTCCAGGTTCGCTCCTTACTGATTTTAGATTCCTCAAGATATCTACATAGCGAAGAATCAAGTTCCGGTTACTTTTTTCTTGAAATGTAGTTAACGAAGTTCGTGCTTTTAATTTAATTGTCAACAACGCAATGTAAATAGATCCTCTGGTCCGCGTATTTTAAATTTCGTCGCATTTTCTTCTGCGTGGCAAGTGTTTGACGGTTCTGGAACTGAAGTTCTGAAGAAATACCCGATTAAACTTCTTTCTCCATTGACTAAAAGTTTTTTAATTACAAGTTTTATGTTTGTTTACTGGTCGTGAAATATAAGCCAGGATTTTTTAAGTCACTGAACATTTAGAATCCATATATGTATAAATTGTGGTTAGCTGATCAGAAGTAGAGTAGATTTTTGTAATTGAGATTCCAAGTTCCGCAAGAGTATGTACTGATACTCCAGTAATTTTAGATTGCGAAATATTACCTTGCTTGGTGACTCAGTAATTAAGCATTTCCAACGTGATAGTTGGCGAAAAATTATCCACGCGTAGAGCCGTTTCGATTGGAGATCAACCGCATACTGCAACGTGATACTGTACACACATGCAAACAGAATTTGGACGTATAAAATAAATAAAAAGAATATCTCCGAATTCTTTATGCTTTCTTTCCTTTGCAATCTTTTAGTCTAAAATTACATTGAATCTCTTAAACTTTGGATTTTTTTAATTCTTGAATCCTTGCATTATTGTGACGTATGTACGTTCTTTTATTATTAACTTTTGAAATCCTTAAATTTTTGCTATCTGAACTTTTTGACTTTTTGAATTTTTATATCTCTGGAAATTATATAGATCCTTATACACTTAAGTTCTTTCAAAATCTGTAATAGATATCTATGAATCCCAAAATTTTAGATCCTTTACTTACTCTTAATTGTTGAATTCTAAATTTTATATTTTCCAACTCCAGGAATCCATGGACAATGGTTCTTTTTTAATTGTTTATATATTTAAACTCCAAATCACTTGGTTCTCATCCTTTTGAAATTGGAAATTTCTTAATCCTTTAAATTTTTGCGCACTGAAATCTTTAAACTTCATTTTCATAATATACTTTGCAATATTTTTCGAATTTTCCATGGCTCCATATTTTGAATGTTATAGATTTCTCAAATTCCAGTTTCTTAAAAAGAATTTATAATTCGTCAAAACGTTGACAGCATTTGGCAAGAAACTTCTACAGGGAGCACAAGACCTATTTGCCAGTCTGTACGCAGCCTAAGGCGCGAATGAACACCACTCGATCAAGCTGTAGGCCGCCGCGTGCCTGGGTAGCTCGCTTTCCATTCCGATCGAAAGGTTTTGCTCTTGCTGTTACAAGTTAAAATGTACAGGCGCTGGTCTAAACAAGAGATGTAATTTGTGCCTGATGAACACTTTTACTATACGAGTAAATTAAACTGAATGAAATTTAGTTTTTGTCTGGAGGATACCCCTTTGTCGATGGATCGACGGTATCGGAATACCGATTCGCCTCGAAGGCTGAATTGCATCAATTTTTCGCGATCAGAAACGCAAACTCGTTGGGCAAGTAGAATTTCGCGATTGGTCGTTGTCTTCTTCTACTTTACTGACCAAAGTCACTTTGCTTCTTTATCATTTTCTTAATCATTTTATATTACAATACCCTTTGCATCTTGATAACGAGTGGCTAAGTTATCTTTAACAATATAATCTGTGAAAACTATTTTAATATCTTATATCACTTTACTATACTGGAAAATCGAGTTTTGATAACCTAGAGATCTTGATTGACCACCTGTCACAATTTCCAAATTTAAGCGTATACGATATATCAGTCAAGATTATTATAAAGATCATACAAAAGATTTTTACACATGACATCGGAGACACCTATAAGGAAAATATTCTTCATAACTTTACAAATACATATACACAATAAATTAGTGAAATATTTCAATGTATCAAACACCAAATTCCAAGATCCACCATAACAAAAAATGAACGATTAAAAATACAAGTTTAATTTTGGCATCTTCATCGTGTCCACGAAATTGAAGACAAATCGGTGACCCGAATATCATATGTTCTCCCTGTCAGAGGGAGCCAGAGAGCGCAAGAAGAGACGTTAAGCCGCCATGAGGCATCGTACCGTGGTGAATATGGAGAAGGGGCATAGAGCAGGTATTCAGGCGAGCGAGTAAGCAGCCTTAAGAAAGCAGGCAGTCTGTAATATGGCGGGGGGGTAAACGTAAGGGGCCGTACGAGAGCGTAAAGTGAGTTTTCGCTCGCGGCTGCTTTGCAATGCCAGGCAGTCGAGGTAAGTCGAGTTGAGTCGAGCAGAGCCGAGCTGAGTCTCTTGGAGTCAGTCTTGGACGTGGCTCCGTCGCATCCCTGACTGTTGTAATATCCTTGTGTACAGCTACCACCTGTCGAAATCGTACGATCTTATCGTGCATCGTCGCAGTTGACCGCTTAATATCGAAATGACTACGTTCTGAAGTCACGTCTTTCGAGCATTCAGTGAATCATCGTGGTTCACCGATCAAGTGTGCGGACACACGTTTACTTTTCTTGCATCTTGCCAACAGCGAGACTGGAATCAATCGCACGATCTTGTTGTTTCTTTTTCTGGCAGACGATGACGTTGCCACAGAGGCGCGTCGTCTGAGAGCTACAGTATTCTTTGGTGCAGTGATTTTGTGTGTGCATGACCGAAGGATCAGCTGAAAGCTCGCCGGATAATATTCAACAGGTAGGAAGACTTGGATCTTTCTTGATGGCTCGATAAAGCCACTGCGCAGTTTGTGCGATTTTTCTGATTTTCTCTCTTTTCACTAAACATTTATTTAGTGAATCATTGTATAAAGATCATACCAGTTGTTTACGAACTTGAGATTACTCAAGAAATTATTGACGTGGTTGTGCAAAGAAATCGAAAGAGTGTACATATCGAGAATGTACATGTTCATTTTCAGGAGAATAATTCAACGTTATATGGAAACTAATCTCAAGATAATCGATCAACTGGAATAAGAGCTGTTAGATCGATTCACCGCGAAGAACGTTTCGTCTCTCTTCCTTTTTTTTTTTTATTGACGCGCGCTTCCTGCATCATCCATCGCATCGTATTTGTATTCTTCCCCGCGTATCCTACAGTAATATCGCATGTATGGCGTAACAACTCATTATACATAGAATGCCGGTGAGAGGAAGTTTAATGGCACCAACGTCATCGGCGTTCCTCGCCTCTTCGTTTTTCTTAATTATGCCTGAAGAAATTGCGACTCTAGCATCTGCATAATTCTGTATTGTAAGCTCGTTCATCCTCCTACATCCTGATTATGCGCATTCGTTTCATTTTAACCTCTTTTCATGTTCGAAGCAACATCGTCGACATAATTTATTATTATCATCTGACCGTCTACGTATTTTTCCATGAATTGTTGGTACTTGGCAAAAGTCTTTTTCCTGGTCATTGCATTCTATTTTTGAAATTCGTTATTTCGCTTCATCACATTGTTTCTATCGTGCGACATACCACCGGATCGCGTAATATCCTCCGTTGGTGAAAATCCCACTAGACAGCGAAAACTGAATGAAACGAGCATTCGCTAGCACCGTCGGTTGTTTTCTACAACACGTTAAGAGTGGCGCGATAGTACACTCTTTATGACTCCGTAATTTCGCTTACTCTCGCCATCACGCTGTGGATTTTCTTTTCTTACTCTCTCAGGAGAGATCTCGCATCAATGAGAACAATCAGTCACTGTGATATGCTTAGAAATGCCACCATTTTCTCCTGTCAATCCGAGAAATGTTTCTTCTTTTTCTACATTTTTGTCATTGCTTCACTATTTCACCTGGACTGTTTTGGCATTTCAAGTTTGGCATCAAAATTTTGCGTACACATAAATTTGTCGGACATCCACTTAATTCTTCTTTCAACTATTATTCTTTTTCTTGCTGTGAATATAATCGTGAATAATAATGAAGATAGGTTAGAATTTCTTGGAAAATTAATTTAAGGCAATTAAATACACTTATATTCAAGTGCAAATTAGTTTTGAAGCTCATAGCATTTATCGCTTGCACGTCACCTTACAACTTTTTTTTTCTGTTTCACACAGTCTCGAGAAAAGTATAGTAAAACAATATGCAATCGTGTGATTATGTACATACTCGCATAGGAACGTAGAATGTAAACAGAGGAATCCGAGAAAGTTTTGTCGTGCAATCTGTTAACTACGTAGTTCTGTTGAAAGTATGTTTACTGTTCTTTTTAGAAAAAAAAAAGAGAAATACATATATAACCATGGTCTTCGGAATTTGATGTATACATCTTAGGATTTTGTAATATTCCAATCAATCTTGTTAAAAATTTCTTATTCGATTACCAAATTAATTACCATCCATAATTTATATTATTCTTAATTTATACTTAGAAATCTGAAAGAAAATCTTTTTCAAATCTTTTATAACCGTAATTTTGATCATTACCGATTATTATGTATTTAGTGTTCTCTCATCAATTTACGTTATCCCAAAAGGGATCGACATGAGGGCAGAAAAGAAGTTAAAACATTTTCTCAAGATCACACATAAGATTGGGACACATAGGCGGCATTTAGAGCGCGAACAAGTAAAGCAGACACGTCGTCGTTAAGGACAACGACATCGGTGTTCACTGGAATGTCAACTTGTTTTCCACGAGCTGTCCAAGGATCGTTTTCCCTGCGTGGCTGTCTCTTTCCCCTCTTCTAACTCCGTGGTTCAGCTCTTACCTCACCTTCTACTTAACAGCTACACGAGTCGAAACTCCACGCAAAAGTGCGCTGTTCATCGACACTGTCCCATCGACTGAAATGTTAATTAATCCCTTCTCCATTATAACCGAATCCCTAAAAATTTCTAATAACACAACGATATCAAGAATTAATTTCATCTCCTAAAATATAAATTAACATATTAATATCGTAAAATAATTAGTTGAGAGACATAATGGTGTAAATTATTCCGCCGCTATTTTATAAAACAGCGTTCTGCGTTTATTCCTATACAAAATTTATCATATCTTTTCATGTTATGGAAACTTGTCTTTAGCATCTTTCAAAAGTCGCAGGAACTGTTGATTTCTTGGAATTGACGATCGAGAAAACAATCTATGAATTCTATCTTGATGAGATAATTTCTATTTTTGCCAATATCGGAATTCGTAGACTCCGGATCTGAAGTAGAGAATAAAGGTTAAGTTTCATTGAATACCGAGATGTACGTATCTTACACTATTCACAATTTCGTAACGATTATGAGTTGCTTTTAAAAACAAATGGAAGAGCGTGTCGCGTTAGAGATCGAGATTCCGCAGAATGTCAGGTTTCCACGAGGCGAGAAAAAAATACCCTATACGCGAGCCTTGCAACTCCGTTTCCTCCCATTCCTTTTAAACCTCCTCCTTCTCCTCTCTCACTCCAGCAGTATATCCTCCCACTACCAACACTCATCTCCGCTAGTCCGCTAGTGAATTGCACCTTCCAAGTAGAAGTTGCGTACTTCGTCGATGAGGCCGTCCTGAGGCCATTCTGAGGCCTCGGTGAGGCCACATTGAGATTCCTCAGAAGGAGATCCGATCCCTGGTGTCGCAATGTGCGTAGAAACGGTTGTCGTAATCTTTCACGAATATATTAATTTTCATCAACTTACACGTGCCCAATAGTCGTAATATTCCTTAATTAATGATTCGACTGTCCTTTTTTCGTAATTAATAATTCAACTTCGTTTCAAGGTACACTGTCGAATTTGCAACATTTGTACAAGTTTTTGATGGATAGAATGAAAAGATACTGCCTTTAAGATCATTATTTTAAAAGTTATGCATATTGTAAAATTTAATAAGGCGAATTTAATATTTTTGCCGTGTAATAAAAAATAAAAATAGGTTACAAATTTGATGTGCCCCAAAATAAAATTTAATTAATTAGTATATCTCAGTTTCTTAACAATTGACATTACTCATCTCAATAACAATTCATCTTATATATCTTTGTTTCGCTAAACCCAGAATATTATTTGTTATAGATATAATTACCATTTGCTGAAAACGTTGTGCCGCATGCATGTAGATATTTTAGTATTTTTTCGTTGTTATCTTGTTACAACATTAGTCAGCACAGGATATAACATCTCTTTGTGAGTCAATTTTTCAAGAAGATTATTTCTTTGGCGTTGTTAAATTTCACATCTCGCTTGATGAATTGTTATAATTATTTCTTCCATTTATCTTGATGCACACATCTTTCGTCCTTACTCTTTCGTTCCTCGCGGCTAGCTATTTGATTTCACGTTTGTTCCTTCGTTTATCACGAACTGTCTCCTTTTCTCTTTGTTCCAAGAACCATCACTGTTGCAATAACCTAAATTAGAAATGTTATACTATAAGAATTTGTATCTTAATTTAAATAATTTTGATTATTTTGTCATCAGAAATCATAATCAGCGATAGAAATTATTTCTTGTTGTCAATAACCATAAAAATATCTTTGTTGCTAGTAATCATTGCAGAACAAAATTTTTTATTCGTTATATATAACCGTTTTTTAACCGTTATAACGGTTATTCGTAACCAGAACGCTTAAAAATTAATATCTCAGTTATTTGATTTTTTTTGAGAAATTTAAAATTCAATGATTATTGCCCTCCATAAAGACGAGAATTACCTTTTCCTCAATGACACTATCTTTCTTTTCGTGCAAAAGATTTTAAAAATAACTGTTATTTCTATCTTTCGTTCATTCCACTCTCGAGTTCGTGCCGCCATTTTTTATTATCTGCGCGCGCTTCTATAGTCTATCCTTGTCTATCACATACGATTACGCTCTCACCAATCTGAGAGAGAAAGAAATATTTCACATGCCAGTTCATGATTCGTCCTTCCGATCGAGAAACCGTTATGCTTTTCTTGAACGATCATGGGCTATCTGTAATTTTTCACGTAATCGCGATCCTTTCGAAAAAGGAAAACACAAATACACGTTGCAATTCGATCTACTGGTTTCTCGTTGAGTCTTGTTATTATATCATTCTGAATAGATAGAAGTAAAAACTAACGCATACTTATATGATGAATCCGTAAAAAATAAATATGCTTCAATCCTGATCTTCGGGATTTATGCTTTATGGTTTATGAATTTACGACACTGAATTAATCCTGAGTCGTAAATTTAATATCAAATAAAATACACACTTAATTTGGAAAAATTAACACATTCTTTTTGTGCCATCTTTTATAAGTTAAAATACAGGATATTCGAGAGATTATCATAATTATTATTTTTATTAATATATTTGTCAGTTTTTATTAAAAAACAAAAGGTTTAATCAAATTTTAGCCTTCTGTTTCTGATGATTGTCTATATACGACTGTATATTGCAGAAAGTTCACATACATGTGTAATTTTAATTAACTATATTTATTAATGAAGATATTTACCTGCTCTGGTGTTACTTTCACCTACTAAATGAAATATTTATAAATCTTGGCATTTATAAATCTCTTCTTAAAAATTAACATCTGAAAATATTGATTAATATCAGACTAACTACTTTCGAAAATATAGATTAAAGTTACAAAAATTTTGATATACTTCTTTTGATTAGTTAATTTACAACAATTTATTCGATATTGGTTGTTGAAGAACAAGTTTGCACGAACGTCAGAAACTGGCCTCGCGTATATTTGCACACGGCAATTATCCATAAGGGGCTGTTTCAATGTAGTTTAGCGTTATAGAGCAAAGCAACCGACGAAAAAGAAATACGTCGTCGAAATGTCCATACTTGTTAGGAAAAGTGAAACGTTACGAAGACTCGACCAACGAGCTAAGAAATTCCTTCTATTTTCAGATTATTGACCTCACCGAGACGCGAAGGATTAATTAATGAAGGGTGCCCATGCCGAGAATCAGGAAAAATCAGCTAGAGGGGCTTAGGAGTGTGAGAGGAAAATTCTCAGAGCGATTCACTGCGTGGAATTCAGCAAAAACGACGAGGCTGTGAGCGTATCGCCACGTTCAACCTTGAAAATGTCATCGAATACGTGTTCCACGATTGTGTTGAGACTGATCCTATTGATATTAACAGTGGTATCGTTCAGAGAAGTGCACGGACACGTCGCGTTGACTTTTCCACGCGCGAGGAAGTATGACTTGGATTTTCTGGACAACGCCAGAACACCTGGTCCATGTGGAATGCCTCGTGGTGAGTGTTTCTTGTGTAATTATCATTTATATAGAGATGTCTAAAAATAAATGGCTGAATTTACAAAGTACAATTTGTGTAAATACCAGTGTGAAGATGTATTTAATTGGTATGAAATATAATATGGTATATCGGTTTCTTTTCTTAGAGCAATGGTACTGCAGTAAATCTTGACCTCCTTAGTTTCAAGCTTGTCAGATTGACGTACATATCATTAAGATGATGTAATAGCTGCTGGATTGATCCTGAAATTAATTAGCCAATTATTAAAGAGTGTAGTATGACGACTATAATAAATAAAATAAAACAACGTCATATATTAGATACTCAAGGAAATGATCTTGGAATTTACAAAATACATAAATCTTCTCGTTATGTTATTTAATAACACATCATTTTATAACATAATATGCTACAAGTCAATCGTATCATGTCAGGAAATATGTAACTCAGTCAAAGATTCTAATTTTCTAACAAAATTCTCAAACAGCAAGCGATTGCAGAAAGAAGAACCATGAATATCATTGAAATTGCATAGTGTCTCTTTTCAAGCATGCCCTGTCTTTTCTAATAAATAAATTAGGAAAAGCCGAGTCTTGTGCCTTCCCTCCCGACAAATAGAAAAAACGACTCGGTGAAATTTAAAACGATGCATCGTACCATGCATGAATCTCAAACGACAACGAATCTCATTTGATAATATTGCCGATTATACAATGTTATCAAGATGCAAACCATACGTTACACGATCTATGAACCGGAAATTGGCTTGTGTAAATTTTTGCAATCTTCTCAAGGACGATAACGATATAGTTACAAAGATTACGTAGACAAAAGAGGTGAAAAGAGTCTATGAAAGAATAACATTAATACGAAGATATGTCCTGATGGGAACAGCTTGCTAGTCTGATCGAAAATGACTTTCACCGACTTGCACGAAGAGAACTCGAATCTCGGTTGCTTGGCCATTACCTTCCACGTGTTACCTCCGCGGTGCACGTACCCTTTTTTCTCCTCACGAGCTCTCGCGTAGTCGCGGAAAGTACGTGAACTTTAAATGCATCGTTGTTATCTGGATAGAAGGACGTTGCCGAGAAAAGAATATGCCGCAGCTTGGGAATATCACCGCAGGTTTTTTACAAAATTACAAACGTAAAAAGATCTTTAATAGCAATATTGATCATGCTACTGTAGATGACATTGTTCCCATATGTAGTAGTCAATCTCCTAATCCATATAAAATTGTGTTTTATCTAAAAAATAAAACCATTTTTATTATTTCACTCTCGGCTCATAAGTGCTTCAGTCGTGAAAAAATAGAAAGTGTCTATCGTAAGAATTTCAATTTCTTGTTTACTTAAAAAAAAAACCTTCAACTACCGTAGTATCGTATGAATTATCGTTGTAAAATAAACATATATATATATGTTAGATTTATATAGTTATAAAAGATTTAAAAAGAATTTTGTTCTTTTTTTTTTTAATATTTGTGCTATCTTGAATCTCTACACATATGCGTATAAATTGGTTGTAATTCTGTGTTTCTCCAAGTCGATACTGTCTGAACAGTCTCTAACAATTTAATCGACGGCAAGTTTAATACCGAGCAAGGGGAATGCGAGCTTTCTTTTCGGAGAGAAGTGGGGAAAAAGGAAGAGAATCCATAAAAGGATTGGTCGTGGAACGCGAACTGTTGCTGATCCACTACCGGAAATTAATTATACATTGTGCTACTCTCGATTTTTTCCGGAAATTTATCCTCGATATAATACGATACTAACGTAAATTATTATCTTGTCTTCAAGCAAATTAAGAATGTGAAATCGCTGTTTTCATAACAACTGATACGATTATTGATACGAATAAGTATTCGCCTTTATGCTAGTTTTCTCTCGCACTTTATATGTAATTGATTTTATGTAGTCTTTTAATGATAAGAACTATTTCATGTTTTCAAAATAATTGCTTGCTATAAAGAAATAAAACAAATCGGTAAAATGTTGAATATTCAATTGTGTGTAGAAGAAAACGAAAATAAGAATTTACCTGAATATATTACGGAGTTCTTCATATAGATTTATATATTTATCACATATGTGATGAAACAGGAACAGAAAATGTGATTTTTCTGTTTCTTTTTTCATTTTCTGACCAGTCGTAGATAGGAGTAATCGTACTCAAGATTTCGCTGATCTTCCTGCACACATGTTTCCGGTGATTGTCATAAATTATAGTGTCTCGTTACTCTAATGAATATTAACTTTTCATTGTCTGTAAGGTTCCCCATTTAAATCGATGATCATGAGAAATTACATGTTTCCGTACGACGAGCGATCGTGAAAATTTGTATAGAATAGCGCGCGCAACATAATTGCATAATGCGCTCATTTTTGTTGCAGGCGATATTAAAACTACTTTACTATCTGGGAGTAACTTCAACGTCACGTGGCATTTAGCTTATCCTCATCGAGTAAGTACATGATATTCTTCATATCTTAACCCGTTTAATTAAATGTAGTAAAGAAAAAAAGAGAGCTATAATGTTACCAACATATCTTTATGATAAAACTCGTTCATTCCTTTGTGTCTTAAAGCGACTTTTACTCTGGTTATCTGAAACTGAATTTTATTAGCCAGTGTTAAAGAAAAAAAGAAAGCTGTAACCGTTGCACCGAAACCAGTCAATAATTGCCACAATATGTGGCTTTAAGCTAAATACGCGCTTATATTGAACATGCATGGCTGGGAAAGGCTCGACAAATATATAGGTGCTTGCAGTTGTTCAAAGAAAAAAACAAAAACGTATCAACAGTTATGTGAGAAATGGATAAAATCATACAATACCATGCTTTATTATTGTGTGGACTTTCTCCGATATGGAAACTTTCTGCACGAGTCTTTCAGCTCGCCTGATTATAATCTTGGTTGTTCACGTGTTACGATTGAAAGGAATTTACACACACTTGACCAATCTGATTATCTGTTATTTAACTTATTATAGTCCTCCACCACCAATGAGCTATTAATGCGATATTGCTGTAATTAGCACTCAGTAAACTTTAGTTACTTAACCAATATGTTTTCAATGCGAAGATGCGATTATGACTCATCCTCCTGGAAAATACATGGAAGGATTTTAAAACATTTCGTAACACGACTTCTGTATTGAGGCTTTAGAGATATGCTAGAAGATTGAAGAATAATACTTCGTAAATTACGTGGGAAAAGTTCTAGAATTCTTGAATGAATAAAATTAGTCACTCATCTTTGTATGATCGAGAGTTGCTCGAGACATTATCAATCAGTTATTGATGTTTCTGTTTTTGCCATCGCTCTTCATATAAAACTCTTCTTATTTTTCATCTGTATACATGTTATAAAACTTCGGTTAAAAATAAATCGAAGGTAAATCAATGTATTCATCTTTTCCAAACAAAGGAAAGTCATAGTAGTAGCTTAAAACTTAAGGAGTGTTCGTGAGCCAAGCGCAGTATCTGATTGACGTAGTTGGATATTCATATTCTTCTCAACGCGTCGCATGGACTGCCTAAGTCATCGTGAAAGACATCACGAATTTGTCCGCACGTGTACAAAGGGAAAAAAAAAAGATAGAAACAGAGGGCGGCCTACACTTGCACGTCGCCGCTCAAGGTGACGCTCGCTGAATAATTCAAAGGTGAAGCTTGATGTAAGTTCGAGGTGCTTCGCGTATACCTTACGTAGATAGATAGGTCGGAAAAAAGGTGGTGAGGAATATATGTAAACCGCTTTGCATGTGAACGTGTACACGAGAGAGCAGCCTGATGCTCGGTGGAACACATCGGTATGTCGGGTACCGTAACTCGACTGTCGCCAATGAGTCAGATCGTGCAAAACCGAAACCTTTAGATCCATTACTAGAAAAATAGTCGAACCACGGACCAACTGTGAAATAAATCAACCGCTGCATTAAAACTAAAAGACGCATAGCACTACGATAAATGAAACAATTAAAAAGTCTTTACTAACCATTCACTTGTATTTTACTTCATTATAAGTTAACTCAAATAACTGGACATTTACAGAAATCTTTTATGAATATATTACGGTTGGTATACCTGTAAAAATATTTTGAAATTTTAATGGAATTGTAACAAGATTCTATTATCATGAGAAAATTAAAAGTACGTGTAACACATCCACAAACATGTTTTTGCAAAAGGTTTTCATACACTTTGAGTTTTCATACACATATACATATATACATACGCAAATATTTTTCACTACATGTATTTGTTAATACCTTTCTCACAGAAACTTCAAGGTTAGGTATTTCAACTTTTCGAAATCTACGCCTATGCGCATGTCCCTAAATGTCGTTATGATATCTGAAACGTAAATGCCCGGATTTTGCATTTAAATCATTTTTGAGCAACGTAATTTTCAGTTTATCTAAAAATATGCGCATTTCGAAACTACCTTTCGCGCCACATCGGATCCCTGGCAATCGTAATCAACTTCGTGCCGATATATACACATTACCTATACAGCCATCGTTGTGGTTTCTTTTCCCGAACGACTGGTTTCAAACCGGCGCGGCCATAAACTTAAATGCCTCGCAAATTTCATTCGTGAAAATATCCGTGGTACGAGAAAAATTCGACAATATAACGCTGCAGCAACCGGCTGCAGGTGTGTACCGAAGCAGTACCACTTTGCAAAACTGCCTTTTCCCGTTCTCCTTCTCCTTCTCCTTTCGAGTGCCAGTATAATCGTATGCTACTCGAATATTTCAAACTCTTTGCCGTGAATCTTTGAACAGGGAACTTTCATCAAGAGTATCAACTGCCCTATCTCTTTTGTAATACCAATCGAAAACACTCGTCAATCTGAAAAATTAAACTAATTAAATCAATTTAATCTTGCTGTATCGTGAAATTACAATCCTGAACCTCTCGTTAGCAGGAAACCAACTTAGGAATAAATCTTCGTTTGGGAAACTAACGTATTGAATAAGTAGTAACATTTGGTACTTAATGATGGTACTTAATTACATGGGTGGTAAAACTAAGAAATTTCTAGAGGGCAGTGTCAGTCAATTTATATTTCAATCAAATTCCACGGACACTCGCTTAAGAAGTTACCGATCGATATCGATGAAAAATCATTGACAAGAGTTTTCAAGCTACGATGACGGTGAGGAATGCGGTTAACAATTAGAAAACGCGGCACGTAGAAGAAAATGAACAATATTATTCTCGGATAAGAGTCGGCTAATAACGGTTTTGTACCGCCGATCTTTGTACAGGTGTCAGATTGACATCGGCGATCATTAAATTAACACCTGTGTCGTATTACGTCGGTGCTCGTTGCAAGACACTGATCTATCCCATGGCGTGTCTCTTCCTATTTCCAGTTCGGTGGACGTTTCATAAAACTGGTGATTTCATAACGGACGCATTCGTTAATTACACTAGAGAAATTACTAAGCTACTTACAATCTTTCTCTTTCTCTTCGTTTTGTTTCACTTTTTGGACACGACCAATGGAACAGAAGGCCGGTTTCTATGTCACGGATCCGCGATAAGTTGATTCGATACCGCTATCCGCACGTACGATCGATGTCTCAACGTCCTCTTCACCGTTTCTTGCTTCCGACACGGTCGCAGTGAAAGAAACTGCCCGGAAGTTCACTCACTGGAACTAAAATGATATTGCTTATTATTTACCCGCGATTCCAAACATAAATCAAACGAAATTAATGTCATTCTATCAAGTTGAATGTAAATTTAAAATATTTCCTACTTACCGCTCTGTTGCGGATTGTTTATAGGATTGCCAACTTTTGTGTTTTGAATGTCTTTTGGAAGACATTATTATATAAAAGGGGTGTACAGACGGTTCCTTTTATGATTACTTTGTCAACTTTATAATAATTTTAGGGTGGATTTCGACTGCAAATTCTGGATGCTCTTGATAGACCATTGGTTGACCTGACTCCTGTGACTAAAAATAGCGAATTCGTGGAAGACGATGCCACGTAAGTGAAAATTATTATTTTACTCTAGTCTTTCCGGTTTCAATTATGTTTTTCGTATTTAAGCAATGAATTATTGTTTTTCAGAGCGCAGAATTACGCTGTACAATTACCACAGAATTTCACGTGCACGGACTGTACGATCCGGCTCCTCCGAAAGGCCGAGGAATGGGGCTCGAGTTACAGATTTTGGTCTTGTGCCGATATCGATGTAAGAACTCTATTTTTATATTAATAACAATAAAAGAAATTGTAAACTGTAAAAAAAATAGATATAAAATGATATTAAATAATATCAGTTATTTGGTAGAACGCGATATGCAAAACAATTTTCCCGTTATGCTGTATTTACGTTGAAACATTCCATTTAGTATCGCGGTCCGCTGATACCTTATAATTTATTTTCCGTTAGATCATCGACAGAAAGTCCTACAGAGAGGACTGCAGCGGTCACGGTCGATATCTGCTAGGTCGATGCAGATGCGATCGACTATATCACGGTACAAGGTGTGAATTTAAGGAAGAATGTCTGGACGATTCGGATTGTGGTATTCAGGGCACGTGCATTGACAATGGCGGCACGACCGCGCCCACCAAGCATTGCTACTGCAACATTGGTTGGTTCGGGCCGGGTTGCGCAAAGAGTAAGATTCGCCAAAGTCGATCAAAAACTCATTCTTACACTATAGTTTCCAAATCATTTGTAATCTATTCATTAAGAAACAAGAAGGATACATAAATTGATATTAAGTCTTGAAATATGTACAAAAGAGAATTAAATGTGGCCGTGCTTTTTAGGATCTCCAATCAAAACCATCGACGTAGAATTAGATGCCTACACCATGAAAAAGTTCTCTGACAATTTCACTTTTTATTGGCGGATATTAAAAGAGAGCAAAGAGCTGGAAGGCATTATGGTAGTAAACGGTACAAGCTGGATTGGTGTTGGATGGCGACCGAGTGACCTAACGCCAGCGTGTCGGTCCTTTCCCGAAATTCAAGAACGTCCAAAGGGGGAACCACTTCCACGGCCAGAACCAAAATCAGAACCAGAACCTGAACCCAAATCGGAGCCCGAACCTGAACCTGAACCCGAGCCTGAGTTTGGAACTGAAAAATCAGGTACCAAGAGAAGATCGGCCAAAGCTCACGACGTACGTTCACTGGCTTCAACTCCTCGATCTGACGTCGATGTTACAATCCAAACTAGTGTGACATATCGTGTCAGTACGAAGCAAGGTAAAACGTTAAAAAAGTTTGTACATGTATGTTTAACTTAGTAAATTTATATACAAAAGGTGTTAAATAACAACTTTATGTTTATACAGGACGTAAAAAGAGATCGCCAGGTTCTACAGGAATTTTCACAAATGGTGTGTATTAACATTCCGGTATTAATTCCGGTATAGAACAAGAAATCCCCCGCTTTCTATATTTACGTAGTCGTAACGTTGTGGTACGCTTTCCAATGAGCAGTAGAGTATTTGGCGTCCCTATTTTTTTATATTTGAGACACTACGCACAAGGTGGTGGTCTGTAAACGATAAGTAGTAGGTAGCCGGCACGACGATCGATGCTTTCTTGCACAGGGGAGCCCGTCGCCGAGTTGAGCACTGTCGACAGCACCAACACCATGTCCGAACCCATGTCAGGACCGAAATCCGAACCTGAACCAAGTTCAGAGCCAGAGCCCAAATCCGAACCTGAGCCAAGTTCAGAACCAGAACCCAAATCCGAACCTGAGCCAAGTTCAGAGCCAGAACCCAAATCCGAACCTGAATCAAGTTCAGAGCCAGAACCCAAATCCGAACCTGAGCCAAGTTCAGAGCCAGAACCCAAATCCGAACCAGAATCCAGCTCAGACTCAGAACTAAAATCTCATTCAGATTCAACTAACGCTGAACCAAAAACAAAAGCAGAAGCCATTCTGACTTCAGAGACACAATATGAACATAAGCCAATATCTCGTCCAAAATCTACTTCTCAAGTTAAATCGAGATCACAAGCGGAACCAAAATCCGAACCAGAACCCAAATCCGAACCCGAGCCAAGTTCAGAGCCAGAACCTAAATCCGAACCTGAGCCAAGTTCAGAACCAGAACCCAAATCCGAACCAGAGCCAGAGCCGAAATCTGAACCAGAACCAAAGTCCGAACCGGAACCCAATTCCGAACCAGAGTCAAAATCTGAACCGGAACCTAAGTCAGAGCCGGAACCAAAGTCTGAACCAACCTCGGAACCGGAGCCGATCTCGGGCCTTAAGTCAAGCGCAACGAAAGGTAAAACAAGCTAATGAGGCGTTTCAACCGCTTGTTTCTCCTCGTACATATTGAGCTTCACATTGTTGTAATTAGTTGACGATTCATACCTAAGAATACCTTCAAACTTTGTGTTTGAACCAATTTTCAAAGTTAATTTCTTATAATTTTATCACTATTCAGTCCTTTAAGGATACGTGGCAGGAATATTTTGTAAAGTACAATAGAAATAACATGCTTCGTAATTGAGTAATTTATAGTATTTTAAATAGATAGGTGTGAAATGTTCGTCAACTTAATTGACAAAAATTAGAAAAACATAATATTGTAGATGAAAAATACTTAACGAAACAGTAGATTTTGTATTACGTATAAAAAAATAATTTAGATTAAGTTAATATGATGTATTTACATAATTAGTAGTATTGATACTAACATACACGTGTCTAAAATGAAATGTCTAATGGAAGCATTATCTATAGGATAGATAGTGTTTTTTACTTTTAATTTGTATTTACTTTTGTATGAACTCCCCCTTGTTGTTTTCACATAATGACCTAATAACTTTTATGTAAGTGCACCTGCACTTGAAACACTGTAATATAAATTTTTCACTAATATATGTACACATTTTATGATAAACATTTCAATGCTGCAACAGGGAACTTCATAAATTATCATTCATTAGTTCAAATCGACCGTGTCATAAATCAATGATATCTGTAGATCATTTGAATCTAATCTGATGTTTTGTGATCAAAGCTATTCTACCCGGAGCGCACAAGTACGTACCGAAACACGATTTCAATCCCATGGATTGCACAGACATCATAATAGGATCAGCACGAGGCAACAGTCACAGGATTGGCGATTATTACACCAGAGACAGATCTACACCAAGAAAAGACGATTATTGGGGCGGAAGAGACACTTTGACCGCTGCTATGGGCTTCGAACGTGACGGAGTTACGACGATACTCTTTCGAAGAAAATTGACAGCAAATGAACCAACTGACCACGAAATTATTGATGGTGATATGCAAGTGATATGGGCTAAAGGACAAGAACCTGGAAATTATATTCATCATCCACCGAGTGGCATTGAGAAAGCCAAGGTCAGTGTGAAGGAATTTTACAAGGCTGATGAACTTAAGTATCACGGACACGGAGCACAAAGAGGAACAGTAATTCTTAATTTCTTTGGTAGGTTTAAGTCAAGATTAATTTTGTATAATTCAGTTTGGATGAAATTTGGTGTTAATTAATGATTTATTAATATCTTCAGATGAAAAGAAAAAACAAGAAATGACCAGTGATGGGGATGTAATGGCGCCAACTGCGAATTGTAATGGTGAATGGCATTATCCAAGACATTGCTCACCTGCCAATGGTTCCTGTGAATACTCTATTCAGTGGACTTACAAGGGACGAAAGGTAATTCCCTATATAATAAAGAGAAATTCCTGTATTTATCTATTGTATCGATTATCTCTCTACAGGATCAGTTATCGTTTGTTATTTCCACTACTAATACGAATACTTGGACCGGCGTTGGGTTCTCTGATGACGAGAAAATGGTATGCATTAACATCATAAAATTCGCTGTCTCCACAAAATTAGCTAACGACATAATATTATCAAATACTTTCCATTACTGCATTATAATGTTCTTTCTATTCTATAATAATCAATTAAAATAAATTTAAGGATTGATATTTGCTTTGCTTCCCATTATTAGTCGCAGACAGACGCCGTGTTAGGTTGGGTCGACGAGAAATCAGGTCGTGCTTTTCTCATGGACACTTGGATCAGCGGATATAATGCTCCGTTGCTCGATCCGTCTCAAGATATCTATAACACAGGTGGCAGTAAAGTGGATGGTGTAACGACGCTCAAATTCTCGAGAAAACGGATAACAAAGGACAATAGAGATCTTTCATTCACGGACGATCACTGCTTGTATATGATGTATCCAGTCAAGGGTGGTATCTTTAACGCTGTCAACAAGAAAATACGTAAACACGATGCCATACCCGTTGTCTCCGCTGAAAGGATATGCATAAAATCTTGTGGCCCCGAAGGTTATTCTTTTGTTTCTATATATGTATTACAATCAGTATATTATTTGACTGAAATCCATTTCTCTCTCTTTCTCGTGTACAAAATGATTTTAGATCAATATGATTGAATAACAGAAATATTCTAAAAATTTTTTTTATTTTTGCAGAACTTGAAGATCTTACAACACCAGCCCCACCGAGATTGCATTACGATGTAGAAGTGAAACTCATAAATTTAGGTGACGGTTTTATGACGCCTACTCCTGGTAGCCCAGACTTCGAAATTATCTCGAACAGGATATCTGAAAGTTTCGGTCCAGTTTTTGACAAATTGTTGGGCTATTGTCAAATTCGTCTCAATGAATTACAAAAGTAAGGATCTTTACGATACGTGTTATTTTATTTATTGAATATATTATTCAATATTGGACGTATTAATACGATTTAGGGACGATGAACAAAATGGTGTTATTGCCCGCATGGATCTGATCTTAGATAAAAACGAAGTGAAAGGTAGATCACTGAAACCCGTAGACACCGGTGTGATCGCGGAGAAGGCATTAAAAGAAGCTCTCGTCAAAGGAAAAGTCGGTGCATTAAGCGTGGATCCGCAGTACTTGATCATTAGAGCTCCTCGAGGTATATGAAACATTTTACTATTATTAACTTTCAGGTTAACTCATAACTACAACTATCTTCTTTAATGAAATATTTAAAAATTATCGTTGGCTATTGTCAGTCGAAATTCTATTTTTAAACATTTAAAGTTTAAATTCGAAACCTTGAAGCAATAATTATAAACCGATTAAGTTTCTTTGCAATGTTGTATTTAATTCGATACTGTACTTTCTCCTCCGTTCAATCGAGGAAAGCGTTATCATTACAACAGATTTAACAAAGCGTGTTTATTATTAGCGAAAAGCTAACTCCATACAGTACGTATAGTCGTATTATTAAATGTATTAAATAACATGTAAGGCATCGATCCAACCTGAATATTTTATGTTTTGTTTTGGTCACTAGTGAATGATTTAGGTGATGAAGATCTGGATGAAGATATGTCATTTAAATCAGACCTGTTCCTTGACGCAACGAAGCTATATATTGTCGTCGGATGTGTTGTTGCCTTAGTTGCTCTTGCTCTACTCCAAGCAAGCTGTACTCTCTACAGATCGTCAAGGAGGCGAGCGACAAAGGTACAATATATTATCATTTTATGTATTTATACGTTGTTTTTTTTTTTTCTTAATCCTTGTTTTACATAATATCTTTATTTCTCTATTTTCTGTTCGCGGCCTAATTACCTTTTCCTTTGTATTGTGTGTGCATCTAACTCTTTTTATAAACATCTTAGCGCTGTGGTATGGTCTAAAGCAATGCTGATTCTCAATCTGAGCGTGCCTGTTGAAAGTAATTCCATTTGTTACTTCGATTCTCGAACCTATTGTCAGAATCTCAATTTGCAATGAAGATTATTCGTTTCTTAGAATTCTGTTGACTACTTAAGAAATATGGGCATGCTCTCTGAATGTATGTACCCATCGAAATTAATCAATACAAAATGATGCTTTACTCGAAATTGCAACAGGTCTCTTTTTAGCCTCTTCTTAAATGTTCACACGCTCTGCAAAAGTGTAATATGAAAGCTCCATTTTTGAATGATTTTTAGTTTTACTTTGGTAAAAAAAAAATATATATATATATATATGTTCTCTTGTAACCGAGACGTATAGAACTAGACACCAGCGAAACTTTAGACTGAACTTTTCACTACTACTGCTCCACTCTTATGAACTCGAAACGATCTTCTGCTTCGCTTGTGTTGCATGATTCGCGCTCTTCGCGACCATCGGTGTAAAGAGGGTGTACTCGCTGCCTCTGGCTTCTTGTGACGCGCCCAACCCGATTCATCGCACGAACGCGACGCGGTATCATCGACAAAACGGCGATCACCATCACCGTCATCACCACCATCATCTTCGGCATCACCACCAACACGCTCCGTTCGAAATGCATCGTCCTAATCCCAGCTGGTAGAAGCTTCACATTCTGTATACGATCGGCGCGCTAATCATTACTCATCCTTCGCTCGTTTGCTCACTAATTCAGGTATTTCTACAGTAGTGTACCTCTTCTCTTGCTTTTTCTATCACTTCTTTGCCTTTCTTCTTTATTATGTACATATATGTATATTCCACAGAAAAACTCACAGAAAATTTAAAAAAAAATTTTATCGAACATAAACCTCGGGCTTCGCTCGATAATTTCATAAACATGAATTTATTACATTTGAATCAGGATGTTCGATTGTTCATTTATACAATCCTTCCTAGCAGACGTAACTTTCTCTCTCTCTCTCTCTATCTGCAACAATGATAATGAATCGTTGATCGTTCCAGGATCGTCTGATCGCCAGTAACGCTTGGAAGGACTATGCCTCAGGTGCAAATACGAATTTTGCATTCGAGGCTTTCGAGACAGAGGAGAAAGCCCCACCACCGCCAATTTCCAGTCTACCCCGTCACAGAGAGATGACAGCGAACGGACTCGGCACCGACACCGTGGAGGGCCCAAATAGAATAGTAGGACCACGAGCGACTTACAGTTTGCCGCGTGCACCGGGCTCGAGGCATACAGCGCCCATTCAGCCCGGTTACTACACGCAAGATCGCAGGGATCATTATCAGCGATCGAAGAACAATATGCACGGTCCGACAGGTGGTGGCGTGTCCACGCAACCGAATCAACCTGACTTTTACTTCATGCCCAGTCAGCGTAAATACAGTGGCGAGGTCGTGCGTGTGTACGTAGATTACGGAAGTCAGGTGTCGAAGTAATCGAAAGGAGCATGTTGGGACTCCAATCAACGATAAGAGAATCACAGTGACAGTGCTGCCCTCTTCTCAGCTTTCCCTCGATCACAGATCCGAAGCGGACGATTAAATTATACCTCGCTTCAGTGAAGCGATACTGTACATAAAACACGTTTAGTGGACCTGAGAAAACGAGCCCTTCCTCCGGTGCTTTTCTCATTATCTTTTTCTTTTTTTTATTTTTTATTTTATTTTGACAGATCGTTCTACCATTTCTTTTCTTTCCCGTTGCTTGGTCGCTTGCAAGCGTCGAACGGGGGGCGATACGCACGGTTTCGTTTAACGGAATTACGCAGAAGTAGCGCTTACGACCAAAGAGTTATCGATAAGGCGCGCTCGACGCGCGGTTCTGTACAAAAACGCGTAGAGAAAAACACAACAGAATTATCAGTGTAACTCTCGATGCGTGGCAAGGTAGGTACGTGTGGATCATGTCCAGACACCTCATACCCGTGCGTCATGTACTTACTAGCAAGCGTGGACGTTTGAGCAATAAAACCTTTGTATATCTTTTCTTTTTTTTTAATCGAATGTATGCTCCTTTCCTCAAAAAATAAGGTTTCGTCGAATAGCACTTTTGAAGAAACAAAGAGGGCTAAAGTTTCGTTACTTTTGTCACGTACGGCTGCGAAATTCAGTGTTTCCTTCGTTATCTGTTCGATAAAACAGAGTTGTAATTGAAGTTCGGACTCTCTTTTTAAAAAATGAAGTCTTCTTTTGAAATGTAATCACATGTGTTGTCTAAAATAAAAGCGTAGCAAGTGTGACATATACATGTATATATATATACATATACTATACAGCATTGTTCATAAAACATTAAAATTAAAAAAACGAATTTAAGAATACCTTTTAATTTAGGATTCGCATAATTTATCAATGACTAATCATACGTCTCTCCGTTCAGGGCAAATCGAATATCCGTCAATAAATGAAACGTTTGAAAAACTAAAAGAAAAACGAAAAGTGCGAATTCATAGCTGATTATTACTGATAATAATCCTCCTATTAATATCAACAATAGTGCTGACGATAATAATAATAATAATAACGGGAACATTAGAAACAATGAAGTATACAAGATGTAGTAAATAGCACCCGCAAAAAGGAATTTTTCACCGAGTACCTAAATTTCTTTGCTTGCCTTTAAATAGATTATTATAGAAACTGTAATACTTACAATGACGATACAACGTTGGTACGGTTCATAAATTATTACAATAGTGATAAAATTAATGATAATACTTGTAATAATCATAATAACGATAATAGTAGCAGTAGTAACGATGGCAATAATATTACATTATTAATATTACATTAACGTCGTTAACAACGGCGTCGCGCGCAAATCCATGACTTCCGACGTGTTCTTCATGAACGATGGAATATTTAAGATCAATATAATTAATAATACGACAATAATAATAATAATAATAATAATAATAATAACAATAATAATAATGATGATGATGATAACAATGATAATCATAATCATAATAGTAATAATAGTAATAGTAGTAATAATAATAATAATAATAATAATAATAACAATAATTATAATTATAATTATAAGGCGACGCCACCAGGTAAGCTTTTTTTTTTTATATACCTTCAAAAGTCTGATGTATTCGGAAGCCAATTATAGCACGCATTGCCTTCCTTGATCCTATTATATATAACTAGTATCATCGAGTTCATATTTTCGGTCCTACCGTAAAATTCTTTTTTATTTCTTCCGTCACATAGTGCGAAGTATGAGAAACAAGGGCCTACACGCTCTGAATCGCGTACCGGACATGCCCGCCAAAAGGCACGAAACAGAACAGTGAATTTATATTTTTGTCCCTGAAGAGTACAAGGAACAGTACCCTTGTGGAAAGTATCTTAACGAATAAATGCGCCTTGAATGTATGTATGTATGTATGTATGTGTGTGTGTATGTATTTAAATTCGTACAAGCAGTAAATATAATAAAAATAAATTTTTCATTTCGTTCTCGTGCACGTTTGCTTTTGGCGAGTATGCACCGTTCTGATTAATTTCTCCTTTCTCTTTTGTTTTTTTTTTTTTTCTTCTGTTCATCGCTACTACATTCACTCGAATGTATACAATCACACACAGACGCACGCATGCATACTTAAAACGCCCTTTCTTTCACGCCCTTACAATTCTTTTCTCTTTTTCCCTCTTCTTCCTAACCATATTCTCTCTTTTTTTTTATAATCCTCTCGCGCATCTATTTATAGACACATACAACGCGTAAGATCAGCAGTACATTGTTTCTCCTTTATCCTTTCTTTTTTTTATCGTTTTTCTCTCCTTTTTTTTTTTCTTTTGTTCTCGATCGTCGATCAAAGCAGTGTAGTAAGAGAGTACGGACAGGCGAACATCTGATAAATGGAGTGAACACGATAGTAAGGCTTAATTTAATCTGTTAGTAAATTGTAATTCCGCGCGCGCTACCATTCTCTATGCACAGGCAAGCCTGTGTTTCCACGCAGGTATGCACTCGAACGGTCGGGGGGGGATGGGTTGTTGAGATTATCTCACTTTTCGAGATAAACCTGTCCACATAGAACGTTACATCATTTCTTTCTCTACTATTTTGTTTCTTACTCTCTATACTCGTATTTCTTCTTCGAATGATGTCTTTCTATCGTTTCGGAATTGTTTTTTCTTGTTCTGTCCCGTTGTCTCTCCTTTTTTTGTAACAGTTATCTATACTGTCGTCCCGACAAGTGTAACATGATCATTCCCCTATGTTCGTTCCATTATCCTGCATCACTCTCGTTCATCCGCCGCTTGTTATTTGTTCCTTCACTTTCTTTGCCTAACGTCAGAGTCCTTGTTGGGCGTTGGTTTGCTGTGGAACGAGACGAAACGATTATTAAACAGGATCGATGGTAACTGGTCACGAAGATGAGTCACGTACAATCAGACGGGACATGGATACACTAATCGATACATAGTAACATGTTACTTTATATAAGGTGTCTCAAAAACACACTATAAGAAATTGACAAATTGAACTTGTTTTGTTTTAAATATGAGAACAGTTACAAGGTACACTTTTGGGATAATTTATATTCGTGAAACCTATACAAGAAAGTTTAAATAACAATAACAAAGTAACAGACTTAATCATACGTTTCCTACTTTTTACATAAAGACTTTAGTTTCGTGTTTCTTTACTTTCACTTTTCTAAATAAGCGCCAGTAAAGCTGAAAGTGATGGCATGACTTCAAGGGAAAAGAGTTAAAGTAATGGCAGGACAGATTCAATCGCGCTGGTGCGGACGAACGACGTGGTTTTTTGGGAAAGGAGTTCAACTTGATTGTCCTGTGACCTGAAGGTTCCGGTGTCGGTGATGTGTCAAGGGAAACGATAGGAAGCTTAGAGGGTGGAAGAGGCCCGCGCAACGGTATGCGGTTTTCCGTTCTGTGGTTATCTCTTGTACTTGCACCCGGCTCTCTGTATTCACCAACAAATAAACTTCAAATAGACTTTCAGACATGAAAAACTGGACAACAGTTTACTGGTTTTTCCCAGTATTAATTTTAACATTGAGTTAAAAACTAATAAAGAAAGATTTTTTTAATTCAATTCTCTCCTAATGAAGAAAAAAAACAAAAAAAGAAAATTAAAAGAAAGACTCTAGAGTCAAAATTGAAATTAATCGAATTATCTGAAACTACATAAAAATGGTAGCACGAAGAAATTAAAAATTGTGAAATGTACATACGTGTCAGGGCTCTGATCAGTATCAGATTCCTCGAGTTCAGCCTTGTTTCGTTTCTTTTCATAGACTAGGATGATGGCGCACAGAACAACGACTTCTGCGCAAATGCCTAAGAAGGGCCAGAGTGCGGCAAGCTTGTCTTTGACCCTGAGGAATGTTTGGGCCTCTGCTATGTGACTTTCAGCGGTATCAGACCAATTATAGGATACTCTGCAGAAAATGTTGCCACGATCGTTCATCTCGATATTATCGACCATCAGAATCGCTCCGTAAATGTTCCTTTCGTGGTCCCATCCGAGCTTAACGCGACCAGTGCTGCGAGTGTAATTCTGGTCCCCGAACGTCCATGATACTTTGATACCAGGACTCTGTTTACCGGCACATGTTAAATGCAGCTTCTCTCCCTCGACTACGCTTGTTGAGTCAGGAAGGTGTGCAGTGGGTTTTTCTGCGAATAAACGAAATTTGTAAATTAAGCAATAAAAAGGATTAAAAGCAATAAATATGGTGAAAAACATGATAGAATTGTAGAAAGTTGAAGCAAAAAAAATAATTTCATCAATAGAATTAAAATTGGATATACTTCTAAATGGCACTGTCATTTAAAAGTGAAATTTAAAAGTGAGGTGGGAATGAATATATAATTTTAGTTTTATTATGTTTCCGAGATATTGATAAAAAAATTTTCAATGCTATAAATCTGGGACATCCTATGTATAATGTCCAATATGGAGACCAATATCGCTTATATATAATATTGCATAATCAACGATTTGAGAGGTAATGATAATGACTACTATAACAAAGACTGTATAGGCAAAATTCAATGTACGGTACTGGAAGTGTCTTATTAACATCTCGGAAACTAATAGATATCCCAAACTGAAATTTTATAATATTTGAAATCTTCATTTCTTTGCCTCACTCCCCTTCAAATTTCAAAGTTCAGTCGACAACGGGTGCCATTTTGAAGTACAGCTTTGAAATCTCTAAAAGATTATTTTAAAGATGACACAATTAATATTTTTAAATATTAAATAAAAACAAAACCAAATAAACGTAATAAATAACTTAAACGAATTACGACTTATCATTAAAGTAAAGAGAAAGATAAGAAAATTTCGCCGCAAATGATATTGAAATTTTTAAGAACCAGGATTTTAAAGGAACACTTACGTACGATCCTATACTCTGTGGAAGAATTTGTTCCTTTACAAGTGTAATTCCCATACAAGACTTCTGAGTTTTCCTTTCGTGGGAAAGTTAGAAATTCCAGGATGCCTGTTTCATTATCTATCTTGATTAAATCCTCGTTACCAGCCAATGCTGTATGAATGGGAACATTTTCCTTGAACCACTGTAACTTCTCCCCTGCGCTTTTATTCGCGCATTCTAGTATCATTGGAACATCCTTGGGTGTAAGTACTCTGATCTTGATATCTGTCTCAAAGAAAAATCAAATTATTTACTTTATACCAAAAGTTATCTACTCATTTTCCTGTAAGATGCTTTTGTTAAATAACAAAAATGCTGATTCCACTGTACAAATCAACGTTATTTCATAAATTTCAATTTCAACTCATATATGCGAATTATATAACATATTTTTAAGAAAGATTCTACATTTCTTATCTTTAATACCGTTTCTTATCAGAACACTTCACTGCTTGTATCTTTCTAAACAAATTTTAACAAAGGCAACGTGAGAAGCGATTTATATCTTCTGCTGTAACTTGAATTTATTTATAATTAACTTTTGACATAATAAACATTTACAAAATATAGAATACAAAATCTTGTAATACAAAGTTTTCACTTCAATAGAATATTTCATAAATTCACTAATAAATAAAAACAGAAATACTCCATGCAAGGTTTCTGAAAGATTTCCTTTGCACAGTAAATTTCCTCAATGCAGTAATTAGCAAAACAATTCCACGGAGATAAATCTAATTGCTTCCTTCAGTCTTCTAACAAGATTCAAGTTCTCAGAATCTTCAAACGCTATGAAATTTAAAAGCGGCACAGGATATCATCATATTAAGGAATGATTTGAAATACAAGAACAATTAAGTACAGTCAGCTGCAAAAAAAACAATATACTAAAAGCTTCTCTGCTTACAAGAAATTTACAAACAAACAAGCAGCAGTGATATAAACGGATGGAAAAATACTGCAACATAAAGTACATCACAGCACTTATTTCTATAAAGATCATATATGCACATAGAATAATCTGAACCATGGAAATTTTTTGTATACTGTGTACGTACATTTTGAAACCAATCTGAAGATGTATATAAATATTACAAGATAATTACTGCAGACATACATTTAGAAAAAATTAAGGTATTAACGTAATGAACAATTGCTTAAATATCATTGTAATTTTTATAAAATATAGTACTATAAATATCTTGTAATTCCTATGTACATTGTCAGACTTAAAAGAATTGTAAAAAAAAAAATGCATTCTGATTAGTCACAGCAACATTTATCAGCAGCTGTATCGCCTGAGCCATTGTTTCATCTCGCATGGTAATAATAGGCAATAATAGGCAATAACAAGCCTAGGACGTATATTGATCGCAATTAATTATCATTTACATCTGCATCGCTATCTAGTTATAAAGTCATGCGTCATCAGAAGCGAACATATGGGATAGCATAGAGCTCTCATGTTAATTGTATCATGATTACTTTCACCATTAAATAACGTCTACGAAAATGATTTTATAATTAATTACAATCACTAATTGTTATTCACACGAATTAAAAGCTTAAGCAAATATTGTCAGCGTAACAATACTAGCTCGCGTGGATTAATATGAATGACGAATCTGTCGATGACAACCAGAGATATAGTCGTTATTAATATGCTTTTTCATCGATTCGAGCAGTTTACAAGTATCGCAATTTCAATAAATTGGAATCTAGGGCAATGATGAGACCTGAAACTCGAACAAGTATTTGCCTACTCTGCAAGATTGTTTTAAAATACTGAGACTTAAAAAAAAAAGCTGCACTTTTCTCTGAAATTACGCTCCCGTTATTATAGTCTGTATCAATAATACTTAATTATTCTCTAGCACATAATTGAATCAGTACATTATAATATATGTGCAATATAAATTTTATATATTTATTTATTTATAAATAAATTCATGGTTTTATATATTTATAAATAAATGTATATTAATTCAGTGTAAATTAATGTAATATAATGTCATAATACAGTCTTGGAGCAACTTTCAACTAATTTCAAACAGACTATAATCTTCTGTACACACTTTCAACTGAAACTCGATATTTCAGAACTTTCAGAGTCTACTGTGCAACAAGAATTATACAAACACCCATTATGTTATATTTTATGCGCAGATAATATACAAATATGTAATTGGCGTGCAAGATATGCATACAGGCAGGTAGCAAGCACACAAAATGCAATCAAGGTAGATTAACACGCAACATTTAAAAATACAATACTGCTCGATTAAGCATTTGCAGATCACATGTAAATGTAGTTATATATATAGTAATTTTTCGCTAACTGGGAACGAGATGGTATCAGTTTCCATTCTACAAAAGCTTTATTCCAAGAATTCATGAATTTTAGAAATAACATAAATCTGAAATTGTGAAATTGGTTAATTGTTAAGGCATTATTTGAAGAAGAAAAAAAAAACAAAGAACAATATTTCACATGCACTTACTTGTAATCTTTGACTAGCGTATTAATATTGTTTCAATCCCCAGAAGATGGCTCTGCCATCTAGGGATTTGCGGTATAAAGCGGGCAGAAATTTGAATGCTTAGACGGACAGTATGTATACAGAAATGTAAGTAAATGATATAAAAGTATCATAGTAAGTGAAGGGAGGTGTGTGCATGTACGAACCAAAATATATCCAGAGATGGAAGGACTCGTCGCTATCCTGGGTGCATTTATAGTCCCCGTCGTGGTTATCGGTGGCATGTATCGCCCGGAGGATGCTGCTTCCGGTTCCTACCGGCGACTGGACGGTTAGCTGACCACTCGCCAGCTCTGGTTCTAACGACTGTCCGTTTCTGGTCCATCTGATCAAATTGTCCTGCTTCAAGTCGCTACACTCGATCGACCAAGGCTGATTCTCGTGCACGACCGTTGCTCCCTTGTAGGTTACTATTAAGGGGAAGAACATACGAGCACACATCAAGAGATGACACGACAACGATCACTCGGTGATAATGATTGATACAAACATCTGGAGGTTTCCACAAGGAACAGATACGTAATCGTACTGTTTCTACCGTATTTTTGCTACATCTACGACAGGATTTTTCCGATTGCACGGAGAGATGGATGATCACGTGATCGATCAGGATTTGACTTCAGGTGACTTGGGTTCCTAGTTATTGAACCAGATGGCGCCTAATATGTGAACGTGTTTTTCTTACAGGAAAAATAATCTTTTAATAAAATTCTTTCTTCTAACAATTCGTACGAAGTACATGAATATTCGTAAGTATATTCAAATCTTTTTTTCTTAATCCAGCGTACTTTCTAAAATTTCTCAAAAATGCCTGTAGAATCGAGAACGACGGCTGAATGCAAAAGTGGATGGAGAGGAAGGAATCATTCTGCTATAGATGCGTCAAAACAGAGGTGGGTCTTTTCACCCGTGTTTCGGCAGAAAATAGAATTCTAGTCAGTTCAACTCACAACGGAGAGTCGAAACCGACTGACGCCAAAATGTCAATCACTGTGATGCGGGCAGGAGAGGTGCTTAGAAGATCGGTTAACGAACACAGGTTGATCCGGCTCCGCGGGACAGAGGACACACGGGGCTCGACGATTCCCATTTATTTTTAGCGATTTATTCTTTTACAACCCTGTTGCCCTCCATCGTGTTGACACCAACTGGACCAGATGAAATTGTAATATGCACGCAGGCTCAGGGGAAAGAGACTGATAATCGTGGACACGTCGGGCTGACCTATAAAACGGCCGTGCTCTGGCTTCTGTCGAACAATTTAAGAGTACACCGCGATCAAGAAGCACGCGAGAGAGAACTGATATCTGTTTAAAAATATACACCGAGTATAACTTGAAATATAATTAGTACTTTATATTTCAGCATGGAAGATAGTCACCGAACCTTTTAATCAAGGCATTTTAGCCAGAGAAACAAAAAATGCAAAGCGTCGAGAGCCACAAAAATTGGTACATAGGAAACGAATAAATAAATGAAGAACAGAGAATCGAGCCACTCTGTATTTACAAAGTTGCAAGTGTACTAGAACGCCGAGTAGGATGGAAAAAAGAGATCAATAGTACGGCGAACACGTGCCATATGACCCTAAGTATCAAAAGTGACTATATAGTAGAATCGCGTGTTCCCACGTAGGTGGAGAGGCAGAAGGGGTCGTTCATTTGTAACTCAAACTGTTACCACAAGAGTCTAACTATGTACATAGTGGTAGTAGTAGCACCGCCGACGGAGAATTGATCTTCAAAAATTTTCACAACGTCAGCAAGCTCGACTTTTGGAATTTTGTCGAACACTTAAAACAAGAGATTGATGAAAATTCTAGTCTGGATATTGTCAAGTAAAAATCGAACGTTCATTGCTTCAGACAGAAAAGTCGAAATTCAAGTTTATTTCATTTTCAAACATATGTTTTTGTTTCAGAGATGAACCCGAATGTGCAATATTTCACTCGAAGTAAAAATACATAATTGAGCACGAGAGAAGTATACGCCTCTTTGTATTCGCGTGGCATAACGGATTGCCTCGAATTGAAACGCAGTATGGTTTTTTTGTCTGATTTAAAACTCTGCGAAACGATTGCAAGAATCGTGGAAATTTTCGGACGCCTCTTTATGCAGAAATATAGAGAATACGATGGAGGACGCAGGAATTGGAACGCCCGTGATCTAGGGCGCAATTTGGCAAGTTGGAGTTGCACATACTCGCAAGATGGAGCACAAAAGAGAGCCAATGCTCGTAAACACGTTCTACTATCCTGACGATGCCAAAGGTCGAAAATTTCCAATCATTGAAACGAAATTAAAGCTGTCGAACTCGTTCAGGAAAGAAAAAGAGAAGATATCCAGTACAATCCAATACAATCAGAGAGTAAAATAAATCATCGATTTTAAAAATTTACTCGCTCAATAGAATGTCGTTCAATTTGTTATGAAACTTTCGATTTTAAATTTCAAAAGAAGAATGGTATTCTCCGTTAATGAAGTTAGCAATGAGCAAACTTTACAAAAGATAACCAAACACAAAGTCCATTATGAACTTGATTTGCACACAGAGGCTTCTGCATTTGCTCAATTTTGCCATGTTATTAATTTCCTCGCGAATTTAGAAGACTTAAAAGCCGGTCACCTCCTGATAAACTCATCAGCCTGAGGGGGTAAAGCCAGAGAGCCTCCCCCCCGATAGGAATACATTGCAATTTTTCTGCTCCAATAAAGCTAGCAGATAAACTACTCTACTAAGAATCGAACAGCTTTGTACGCGTTCTGTAATTCTTGGAAAAGATACAAACTATTTGTTTTAACGATATATTCAATATTTGTACAAATTAATCATTGACGCGAAACAACGTAGAAAAGAAAAACTGGATAACAGTCGAATTTGTAGAAGATTAAAATTCAAAATAACTAAATGAAGTATTATTTAAATTGGATTTTGACCTACAGAGTGAGCAATATCGATTGGAAAGAAATTGACAACTTCCACTGATTTAAAACTAACAGAAGAAGAAGTTGGTCATTTAACAAGAAACCCATAAACATTTCCAAACTCAAACTGAAAATTATGTTTTCTGGCATTGTCGCGCTAACTAATGCTGCACACGAGCTATTTAAGTGATTTTTCTTCTAGCATAATCTTGTCTCTTGTCCTTGAGCTTCGATATTATCTAACAGACTAAACAGAACGTACAGCGTTTTAAAATCTCTGAGTAGCTGAAACAAATATAAACAGAAAAGTCCGACATTTGTAAAGATTAACAAAATCATTAAGAGGCAATAAAAATGCCTTCTTCGGCAAAGGTTCCAACCAACATTCCTTCAGCGAATAACTTTTATCAAGCGGACGTGAAAAAACGCGCTAACATGTGACGATTTATCACGGTAGCTACATAGTGAGTGAATGAAACTTGTACAGAAAAAAGGATTTCTGTAACTTTAATATTCAATAATACAATGACGTAACAAAATTTAGATTGTCTCCTGAAATAGCGTCTAATTTGACCGGGAATTCGGGCGGGAATACAAGTTCTAATTTAATACATACAAAGAGAACGAGCGCGGCAATTAAGCTTGAAATATAAGCGATGAAGTATTCTTAAATTGCCTTTTTGTTTAATTCGTTTCAATTTGTGTTTAGACGAGGTAAACACGGACCAATTTACGTATGTTACGCACACGTTTACATCAACTCAGTCAATAGAGAGATCCTGCTTACATCAGGGAGAGATAAGAGGTACGTGGCTACAAGATATGTGTGTGTGTGTGTGTGTGTGTGTGTGTGTGTGTGTGTATATATCGTTGCCAAGGATACGCGTGCAATGATTTACAGAGCCAATCTGTATCTGGAAAAGACACACGAAGCGAGTACATTGGAACTGTAAACGCGGTCACGTGCCAAATATATTCGAAAAGATGAAGAAAATTCATTTGGTACGGGGAACGAAACTATTCCTCTGTCGTATCTTCTTTCCTTTTGGGAGTCTTCGTACAACTAAATAAACCTACCATGAAAATGAATTTCGATTTTCTCGGAAAACTTTACTAGGATTATTTATCACGTTGAGACAAACTTAACACATCCACAGTGACGGATCAATTTAATTCCACAAATGAAGTAAAAAAGATGAGAATTCGAAGAGGTTTCATTACTTGGAAAGGTTGGTCAAACAGAAATAAAGTGGGACCGGTGCTTCAACCCTGATTCGAGCGTTTCTTTCTGGGTCATTGGTGTTTCACTGGATTTCTATAACAATTTCGTACAACATCGTGACGTTCAATATAATAACAAACGATCCGACACACGTGCGCATGTGATATGATGCATTCTTTTTAGCTACCTAATTACAGTCCAAATATTACACATAACTACACACCATTGGAATCTGTGGGATGCCCGACGCAAATAGAATGTCGCAGTGGCGACAATTCATCATACATTACACATTGAACAAGTAATATAAAAAGTCAGCATGCATAAGAATTCTATTTTATGATTTAACGTAAGTTAAGAGAAACATTGCTTGAGTTATCAACAAATGACACCAAAGTAAAGTCGATATATGTAATTAACTGTAAACTAGTATGCTCATTTTGTACGTGTCTTGTTGATATTACCCATTGTTTTAAGTCAATAATTACAGTGGCAGTAATCAATTAATTTAACTTGTAAATCGATACTTCAAATTCATTGGGCAAGTTGGGTGAATTCTCAACAAATGGCAAATTGTAAATCAGTGTGTAAGAAGGTCACATGACCTAACGTTTCGATGACGAATCGGTAAAATTATAAATGTGCATATGACTTCGTACACATCACGATGGTATTTGCCAGCAGTTGTAACAGAGATCAGACATCGGCTAAGTAACATGATTCACCATAATAGCTCGTTGCACTGTCATAGAGCAGTAATACATTCTTAAGTCGCTCTTGCAACAAACAAACGCGATACTTCTTTGGTTAATCACAATTGACTTCTTTTTTTTTTTCAGCGGAAGCTGTTCTAATTCTAAAACGTTGAAAGGACAATCTTTAAATAAAATTAAATAAGGAAAAAAACAGATAATTTAAATGATAGCTTTGAAATTACTCTTGGCTATTACCGAGCTTGGTAATATTATTATTATTGAGGCCAGCTAGAATTCTTCTACTGGCCTTCTAGAATCCTTTTAATTAATTCCTGCGAGTTGCACATTCGACATCTACACATATTGGCAGTGACTAACGTTCAAAATCACTTTTAACTTAGACACAACCCAGACCTAGAATTCAAGAAAGACAAAAGTTTTCAGTCGATTGAAATCAAAAGCAAGACTTATGTAATACAAGCTAAAAGTGTCTTAATGAATATATTTCGATGATGCATAAAGTGATCTTTATTGTGTAGCTGTAGCCGGTACGTAGAAAAAAGAAAAACTAAACTAAAAACGTCGGCATCGGCCTAGTTAGTCAAACGACGCGATGGTCACTAGTTGCTGATAACGCTGCTGTAGCTTACACATATCGGTGTAGAATAAATGTAACACGTAAGAAAGCGATCGATCGAAGCGCACGAAATTGTTCGTGCTCTCGTGTTCCACGGAGAAAATATAAAACGGCGAATACAGACGTGTACATTTGAAATCAATCGGCACACCCATGAACAGACATGCACAGATGTCGAGATACGTTCTCTAATCTTGCTAATGGAGAAATTTCCAAGTATTTCTAAATAGATCCTCTTATAGATCCTGCACATATTTGTGTAAATTCATTGATCATTTTTTATGAAAATGATTGACCTAGCTTATGCTTAGATATTTTATTTTATTATTAAATATTAATATATAAACTAATAATTTAGATGCTTTCCATAAGTTCTGAGGGTTCAATGAAACGCACGAACATCTTAACAAGCTTAATTTTGAAATATTTCTTTTTATGTAAAATATTATTTAGAGTACGGATCTAATTATTTTTAAAAATCATAAGAATGATAGACAAGATCTTTTACTATACAACGTACGTAGAAATATAAACCAAATCAATATCTATAGCCTGTATTTCTTCTTATTTAAATCAGCAATTTCGCTGAATATAATAAAGAAAATTTTACGAATGACTAACTCTGACGTAAGATAAATTGAAATTTAAAAGCAAATTCTTTTTTTTTTAGGAACAAAATGGCCACAGAGAAATATCTATGTTCGACAAAGTTCGAGATTTTCATGGCATTGCTATCATTGCATTATCCTATGGTACACGCTGCTAAAGGGTCAAAAATAGACACGCGTTCCCAGGGTTAAACATAAGCATTCTTCTTCATCTGGTTTGTAAGCAAAAACAGAACATCCTGATGAAAACATTCGCCGTGCTAGAGAATGGAGGTTAAGTTTACATTTCAATAAACAAGCCACGCAAACTAAGAATATAAATGATCAAAACGCGTGCTGGTTTCGTCATTAACATTTTTTTTTTTTTTTTTACAATACCGCCACGCGTGAGTGTGCGCTTCTATTGTAAAACAAGAGACGAAATCTTCTTAATACCGAAATACATTACACGCTCACTCGATCCAATCCCATAACACGACAGAGACAAAATGGAAATTATATTCGTAGACTGATCTAAATATAAGTATTCTGACGAACGCTTGAAATCTTTTCATGCGACACATTTTCACAGCTTTGATATACATTTCTCTTTCAGTCTGATAGAAGAAAGAAAACTGTATGGTAAAAATTATTTTCTTACAATTTTTTTTTAGAAGTTTTATAAGTTACATTGCTTGGTGAAGGCAGTTTTAATGGAAGATTACAACGGGAACAATATATTACACAAACTCGTCGAATCTTACAGCTTTATGAAAGAGGAAAATAGCAAATATCTTCAAAATCAAATAGAGAAGATATACCAGTCTTGATAAGACGTAAAATGTGCTTCATCACATGTTTAGAACTTTTAAGTGTTCTTTTCTAGTAATCGAAAGATATTGAAATTGAGTACAGTACAAAGAACGATCACACTTCTGGTATATATATATATATATATATATGATAGACTAAAATTTTCAACAAATGCCAGCTGAGAACTCGTTCTCGTGCAACACGTCAGCATATTTATCCACCGCGAATTCTTCACCGGAGATGAAAAATTTCGCGGTAAATTTACGTAATAACTGGCTGAACAGAAACTTCCGCGTAACGATCGCTAAAAGCCAGTAAAGTTTTCTGGGTGGACTGATAAAATAGGGTCAATTGTTACGCAACAAAAGTTGCTTGGCGTGGGTACTTTGCGTACGTCTCTCGGAATGTAGCTGCTGCAGCATCGAATGCGACCGAATCCCGGTGTCTCGCGTCGGTATAACCAGAGGTGCGCAATTCGGATGACCGCAAAGGTCAAAATTCAGTCAAATACATTTTATCCGGATTGAGTTTCAATCTTACACGCTAAGATCTATGCGCACATCGCATTGGACAATGTAAAAAAATATCTGACGTCTATTTTTATGTTATTACGAAGAAAACGTAATGCACAACTGTACGTGTATTTTTATACACACGCAACAGACATCAAATTATGAACCACTGCTAATAAGCTTCAACACAGTTGGAAATAATTTCGGTCAGTGAATACCACTAACAGTTATCATATAGTTATCGATATGAAGCGACTTCGAAGATTATCCTACATGTACATCGAATTAAGATGGTTGCCTACGACGCATCTGATATCTCAATCGATCAAGCATCTACAAATTATATATAATGATAATGGAATCGAGAGCTTAATTAGTCTATACCTGAACTTGTTTTTAAACTTACTTCATGGAAATCAATCATTTGCGAAAAGAATGGTAATCGGTCGAAAATCGGTTGATGGTATCACGTTTTCAACCGCCGTGCTGTAATACTTGCAGTATAATCGAAACTAAAAATAGAATTTCATAAATTGTCAAGATGTGTCACCTCCATAAATGCCAAATATTCACGAAAATTATACTTTAAAAGAATTCTATTTCTAATTTGAAGTAGCAATTTTTGCATATAGAACGCAAGTGCAAAAGTGCAACCGTATTAAATTTAATAAAGTAACCTTGCTTGCAATTAACACGATGAAGACACGTCTCAGGCGGCATCGTGTGACATGTGCGTCACAATAAACTCATCGAATTATAATCAAGATATAGATAACTAATTGGAAAAGGTGGCACAAAAGAAATTTCTTATCCTAGAAGAATTTTGATGAAAGGAGGGAAAAAGCCGAGAAATATCTATTTTAGAAGCACCATCTCAGGAATAAGAGTTAGTTAACATCCTCCATTCCTCGATAGTCGTCTCCATGTCAATTTTAAGTGGAAACGACGATGTGATATTCTGACGAATAAGTTAGGACAATCACACACAGACACACACAGATTTTTATTGCTCCTATATTATGTTATATCGCTCCTTTGACGTTTCATTCGTCAGAATAATAGTCAGACAGATAAATTGTCCGATAGACATGCATCTGCAAACAATTCACATTATTCCTTGTTTCTATTTCAACGAAAGACAAGATACAGATCAATACTTATCCGCATATCGTTTCTGGATTTGTATTTCTGTTGCCTACAAATTGTCCGCAGACAACGTAAATACATCACGCGGATAATCGTTTGTCAACTTAGACCAGGCTCAAAACTTGCCACGAGGCTGCGTAAAAAATTCTTCAGCTCGTTTCGAATTATCGTTCGAAAAAGATGCTGTCTTTCGAAGAAGAAAAAAAATGAAAGCACGAATTATGTATACGATTTGACAATGCGGCGAAGGTAGCGCAATCGCTAAAAAGGGGCAAAGACGAGGGAACGAGGTGCGATAAATGGATTAAACGAATGGCTGAATGGTAAGCAATCCGAAAGAGAGGATAAGTCTCACCTGCCTGGACCGTGACGAGGGTGCCCGCTAAATATAGCATCCCCAGCAGCAGCACAAAAGCAGCTCGCCTCTCCATCTCGTGGCGCTGATGTACGCGGTGGCGCGTGACTGTGCGATACTTAACGATCCCGTTCGATGCGAGTATCTAGGGATCTCTAGATGAATCAGAGAACAATGACGTCTATGCAGGATTGCCGTAATTCCGTTTTCGCGATCGTTGCCGTGGTTGTCGTATCTTGGCCGTGGTCGTCGTTGTCGTTGACCTGGTCGTCACGTCGTAGCCTTTGTTGCCTCCTGCAATACCCTTCCCGTTGTCGGCAGCTCCTTACTTTTCGGCTGTCCACTCTCTATCTCTCGGCCAACTACGATCGAGCCCCACTACTCTCTCTGTTGATCATTTACACATGCACTCGTCACCTTGTCGAGCCACGCCGTACCATTGACGTCTGAATTTTTCTTATCGTTATCTAGCCGCAACGGAGTTCCTCTCCTGTCTTTCCCGTCTGCACAAAACAACACCTCTGCCTCGGCACCCGCCTCCTCTCTGTTTCAATCTCGACTCCGACGTGGAACTCGTGATCCGTTAAAGAACCCGACGACGACGACAATTGGCACCCGCGGAGCCGCAGAAACAGCAGTGTGTCAGGAAAAATGGCCGCCACTGTCTTTTGCTGTAATTTTCTGCGCAGACGTCTCTCTCGCTTTCTCGACCGTCGTTCCTTCCTTTTCACTCCTCGGCGGAACACCGTTCACGTACGTCTTCCACGGCCATCCAATGAAGTACGTATGCGCATGCGCGCTACGCTTCCGTTTGAGGAATTATAGATGCCTCGTTTTTTGCGATTTCAAGCACTGTTCACATTGTAATTCTGCGCGACATTCAAATTTGAATTTGAATTTTAAATCACAACGTCAATGAACGCTTATTATATTATATTAATTAATTGAGATGATTTATTGGAAGGAATTTGAATTGTACATGCGTAAAAATTGCACACCTATATCTCGACAAAGTGACTAACACGTTATCGATATTGTCGCCGTAGAAATGACGTAATAAATTAAGTTATAAAAAGACTTTCTACAATACGATGGTTGAAATTATGATGCACGAACGTTGCGGATTAATATACGATTCTAGTTGCGAATTAGTAAATATTGAATCGCGATTTGAATATGCATTTAAGATCGTTCACTATTCAGTAATACCATATGCGAGCATTTACATAAAAACATCCCCAAAGATTTTAGTCACCATACGTTCGTTCATGTTTATGTGTAAAGTCGAGGAAATAATTTCAATGAACTTGAGAGGTTTCCACGAACTTACAAATTTTCAGTAATATTGCATAAACTGAGAATTCAATTTCTCCAATTACAAAGCTATGAATATGAAATTAATACATATAGGTGATATAGTTCCAAACAACTACCACGAATTCATATTTGTTTTTTCCTTATATTTTTATTAAAATATATTTATATTTTGAACAAAATTTTACATATTATATTTTGAACATGTTACATTACTCTGTCGTAAAAAAACAATTATCTAGATAATTTTTGCATTGTTGTTTTTATATTGAATATGATATATAAATTATATTTACTATACTTTCATGCAAAATGAGTCATAAAACAGTGCTTTGTAATTAGCGAATATTATTATTTATTTAATTAATTAATAATTACTTAATTGCCATTTATTTAATGTTAACTGAAGTAAAATCATCTGCAAACTATGTTAACAAACAGATTGATTTATTTAAGAAGATCTATTTACAGCATAAAATTAAAAAAAAAATAGTTTATAATAGTTTATAATAATAATAATAGTTTAGTCTAACTAGTAGTTTAATAGTTTTCAATTCACTATATCCTTGTAGTCAAGGTCATATACATTAATTAAGTATTAATATTTTAGTTAAATAAGTATCAAGTATTTCAAATTTAAAAAAGGTAAAATATATTTTTTGAATTATTTACTTCTAACGCAAAAATAAAATTGAGTATGTATTGTATTATATATTTTTTATATATTATCTAAGGAAATATGTATGCTACGTGGCAAATTGTAATAATTGACAATTGCCCTAGTAATCTTTTTATTCTTTTTATATTTCATTCATGTGGTAAGTGATATTAAAAGAATATAATCTTCTTTTTTAATGTAATAATTTCTATACATTTCAGATTCTATAAGATTGCATAGAGAGGAATAATACAATCTGATAATAAAAACAAAAAGTACAGTAAGTACTCAAATGATAAACTATAAGTAGGTTCTGTAAAATTCCTTATCATTATAGATACAAGTAGCTTCTCTAAAATTCCTTATCATTATAAAGAGATATTAGAGATAAGTACATTGATAAGATCTAATATATAACTATGAAGCTAGGTTTTTTAAGGTACTGTAATATTGATCATAAATTTGTGCGAAAGTGCTACGAGAAATTAATTTTTTCAGCAGTTGGCGAAATTATGGCGAATATCAATAAGGAATATGGAAAATTAACAGAAATAAGTGTTCATTTTACGGAGGAAACATTAAAGCAGATACTACATATCGTAGATAATGGAAAAGAAGTAAATGTATTAAGCTGGGATTTTGATGGAACAAGTAGCAAAGGTGACAACTATTTGTCAACCATTTATAAAATAAAAGTCATTGGTACTGTAGATGGAAAAGAAATAGAAGTTGGTTTAGTGGTCAAAAGTCTACCAAAGAATGTAGGCAGAAGGAAAACATATAGGAGCGCAGAGTTTTTCAGCAATGAGATTATGTTTTATACAAAGGTAAAAAAATATATCATTAATTCAATATATTTTTTTTGCATTTAATACATTTTTTTAGATAATTCCACAATTTGATATATTTGTGAAAGAAAAGCATCAAGCACAAATGTTATGCATTCCCCGTCATTTTGCTTCTGTTATGGATGGTGAAAATGATTTTGTAGCATTGGAAAATGTTACTTTTTTGGGATATGGACCAATAGCTAGACAAACTTCCTTAAATGAAGCACAATTCAAGATAATTTTGAAAGGTTTAGCAAGATTTCATGCAATTTCTTTTGCATTTAAAGATCAGAAGCCAGATAAATTTAAGGAAATTGTAGGATATTTGCATGAAACATACTATAGTGATAATCATTGGAATTGGTACAAAAGATTCCATGTAAGATTAATATTTTTATAAGCATCGATTTTAAAAATTGTAGAATATTAACATACTGAATACTTATTTTTAGGAGAAAATAGTAGATATTACAAAAAATGCTTTAGCTAGAGAATATCCTAATAGTGAAGCAGAAAAAAAGTTCAAGCCATATAAAGCTGAAGACTTGTTTCAAAAAGCAATCAAATTGTGCAATCGTAAATATCAATCAACATCTGTTGTTAGTCAAGGTGATTCATGGCTTCCAAATTATATGGTTCGGGAAGCTACTAATGAAATTATGATACTTGATTTTCAATTGGCAAGATGTGCCAGTCCAGTTTTGGATCTCTCAACTTCTTTTTATTCTTGCACTGAGAAACCTCTTTGGGATGAAAAATTCGATACATTTTTAAAATATTATTACAATGAATTATCCAAGAACATTACTTTACTTGGATCTAATCCTGAAAATGTGTATTCATGGAGCACGTTTATGAAGGAGGTAAATTATATTAATATAATTTAGTAAATATGATGGCATTTCTTGATAACATATAAATTAATTAATTACAGACAAAAGAACAATTTGTATTTGGTATGATATTTGCAATGGAAATAATTCCAATGATTTTAGTGGATGATACTGATGTATTTGACTTAGATAATATAGAAGATGATAGTGGAGTAGACATAGCTGATATATGGACAGTGTCATATATCGAGACAAAAGAAGGAAGGCGTAGACTGGCTAATATTGTTGTACATGCTGTTGAAAAAGGATTTTTATAATCATACAGACAAGTATATTTTATACATAATGTTTATTAAATGTGTAGCATTAAATAAAATAGAGACAATCTGTATTTGTATATTTTCAATTATAACAACACAGTTTAAGTAAAATATAGTTTATATAGAAGTAGATATAGATATCCATTATTCATTCCTTTGTGAATAATAAGTGTTTTAAAATTCTTTTTCTTATCACTTAGTTAGGTTAAAAAATAAAGGAAGTTTCACAAGATCATTTCATTTACATTTATAAAAAAACATCTATTGACAGAAAGTACAGTTTGTAGAGATGAGCACATCTATGAATTTATATTAAAATGCATTCATATTAAAATTTCACGAAAGCAAATAATTCTATATGAAAAAATATTAGAAGTACATGATGTATACTTCCATCTTTAAATAGCATCATATTTAGGAAAAATGTTTTTACATAAATTGAAAATTTTTGTGGCAAAATAATTAGCGTACTCTATATCAATTGTTTTTATAAATTTTGATGCTCAACATTATTTGTTAAAACATTACTGGCATCAAAAACAGTAGTATCCTCATCATCCTCCTCATCTAATGGCAATGGTCGCATCTCAACATCTTGTCTGTGTGCTAGAACACCATATTTTCTGACCATTTGGGCACGTGTTTTATTTAACCTATGGAACAATGCATGAACAAGAGACTTAACTCGAAGATCGAATCATCAACGTAATAAATAGCAACTACTGGTTTTAAAGCATCAATTAATTGCATCGTGAAATGGAAATTTTGTAATAAATGCAAGTACCTAAAGCTACGGAACACGATATAGGCCAAGACAAGAACGCTTAGCCCCACAAACACATAAAAACCACGCTTCAGAGCTCCAGCGTTTAAAGAAGTTGCATGTCCTTCACCCACATGCTGTTGAAAATTCACATTATATTAATGATTTAGTAGTAGTAGAGCGTTTGTAATTTTTTTTTTTTAATGTCTAGGTACATGAAATCAAACCCATTTTGGTTAGATATACTGCAAAATTCAAAACAGAATAATAGAAACTAAAGGAACACTGCTCCAAAGGGATTTTTATATTTTTTCTACCAAGTTTGATCAACTTCAAACACTAACCTCTTTACGCGTTCCTGTAGTGTACGCAGTTCTATTAACGTCTGTTTGTTTCGAGGTTATATTGTCCGTTTTGTTAACCTCAGAAGTCGTTGTGCCACTGGTTAATATTGAATTTTGTTGATGCTTTTTCCCATCTGCGGAAATATGTGCGCTATCTTTCCTCGGGGTTTCAACACTTTTATCTAACAATGGTTCAGCTATAGCTCTGTCTATCCTAAAACTTCCATTGCATAGTGCGCTCTGTTCTAACAGGAAGATCAACAAGAATATCAAAACCTTTATCATCTGGATCCTCGAGCGTGTCATTGTTTCGTGTCATTTGTAAAAACAAATTCTAAGAAGGCAAACAACGCAGCACTATACGTTGACGTTTAATCACGGGTACCATGTTGACCCGGCTTGTAGAACTAACGTGTCAACTGGTTTCAACTTCAATTGCCGTTTCGCGGCACACTCGTACCAAACATACGTATATATGTATGTATATACTATCGAAAATATTTCTGCGAGTTGTGGTTAAATATAGATTGCAAAACATGTATGTCACGACGTATATTTGTGCGCACGTTATATGCTCGTTTAAGTATACTCTTTATTCTGAAATTTTTATTTTGAAGGAAGTTTCCAACACTTGCGCAAAATCGAGATTATTCGCATCGGAATTTTTTAAGAATCGAAAGTAGAAGGCTCGTTAAATCTAAAATTTATGTACAATATATTTTAGATAAGATACAGATCGTGAGATATGGTCGATACGTTAGATATCGTTAATACGCACAGCAAAATCGCTTTGTTGCTTTCTTGTTGCATTTCTATCAGAAAGAAAAATTGAAAAAAAGAAAAAAAATAATAATAAATTTATAACTTTTTTCCAGAATACATATATCTTTAACATTGGTGAAGAAATATATATCTTGCGGCTGATATAATAGTAGATAAGATAATAGAAGTTTTATGAAAGCATTACGTTTAAATCATACTATTTTACGTAATCCTAAAATTTACATTCTTTTCATACGTTATTGATATACATATAATTGATAAAGATTACTATTAAATATCGCAATGATAACATGTTTAATTTCAGTTACAATGGCGGCTCGTGATTTGAAATCGTGGAGGTGCTGCAACTTTCAATATATACATACACACTTTTTTTTTTTTTTTTGAACGTTTTATTCGTGCCAATATACAGTGAATGACAATAATCATAACGTACAAAAGATTATAAATTATTACTATTTTCTTCTTAGACTAAAGGCTTCATCCCTGAAGTACGCACAGTCTTAAGTTGAAGGTTACATTTCTACACTTATTGCTACATGATCCTTAATTCTAGATAAACTAAATTTATACTATATCTATGGATTTTTTTTTTTATTTTTATTATACAATAAGGCACCGTAATTGTACAATATTTCGAGGGTAAGGTAGGATGATGGGGGGGGGGATGGGAACTCTATTCTTATATATGCGATTTACTGTACTATTGCACTTTTGGGCCCGGTCAGTCCCATGAAGCCTTAACAAATATTGCTTTATGGGGCTAATTGTAGCGTCCCAGAGTGCATGTCTTTTTGTTGTCTTCGGTACGGTCGCAGGTCGGAAAGGTATTGTTTCTTTCTTTTTTCTTTTTTTTTATTATAGCCACCAATATTTTTTATTGTTGTATTTTATTTTCACGTCGTGCTCCGTTAGTTTATGTTTGTATCGTATTTCGGGGTCGCAGGATGATAAATTACCGATGTACGGTATAGTTTTATTTAGTTAGATTTTTCTGTTGCAGTGGTAGATGATTGGGAGATTTTCGTTATTTTGAATGTGCGATGTGCTGTCCACGTGTATGAAGGATTCCGGTGGTGTGTATCCTGTGTGTTTTGTTCTTTCGTAATATTGCGGGTTGGGATAGATTGAGTGGTATATCAGGCTGTTGGATTGGATATTGGATATGTTTGCCCAGTTTCTGATTAATTTTAGGATGAATATGTCTATTGTGAGCGAATGTTAGCCACGCCGCCCGTTCCGCGTGGGAAGACTTCCTTGTCTATTCGGTAGAAGAGGCCACTCAAGATTACGGACCATGTGCCGGTCCCAAAGTTTATGACGGATGCCCGTTTAAACAGAGCTAGGATATTCGGACGAAGGTCGGACCGAGGGAGCACGAAGGCAGAACGTCGCCGAGCCAGTCTTCAATTTTAGCAAGAAAATACACGCTTTGTTATTAACGGGAATTACATTGTAAAATTATTGCCTACACTATTCTTATTATTTCAGCTTCGTTGTATAGGCGGTGGTTGCTTATTGTTTTCGTGTAATTGGATTCTGGCGTTCTGTATTTGTCTAGACAGGCCCTGAGGCATTTCCGTTCGAACAAGCGCATCTTTTCCATGGTGCTGGCACTGATGTTGAACCATATGGGGCAGCCGTAGGTTAATATTGGGCGAATTATTAGTTTCTAGAATAATAGTTTTACTTTGCTATTGAGGTCTTTTGAGTAAAACATGCGCTTGTTCGCGATGAATGCTTTTTTCGCTTTTTCTACTTGTAATTTGATGTGTTCGTTGTGATTTAATTTGAAGTTCAGATGCACGCCTAAATAGCGGACGGTTTTCTTCAGAGGTCTACTTTGTTATTGTGGTTGCTACGATTGTGTATACTGAATTTTTTGGTATTTGTTCGTACGTCGGAGTTTGCGTCGGATATTCTTGATATGTATGGTCTAAATAGAATGGTTTCGCATTTTTTTGATGTTTATTTTTAATTTCCAAGTGTGGAAGTAATCCTGTATTTTGTTGAAAAGTTGTTGTAGCTCTGTTTTGATTACCGATGGTTTGTTATCTTTCGTGTATATTACTATGTCGTCTGCGAAAGCTATTATTGTTTTTTTGCCGTCGCTGTTTAGGTACATCTGGAGTAGGTCGCTGATGTAGATGCTGAACAGGATAGGGGAGTTTACAGTACCCCAGGAGGCCGTTTTCTATTTTGTATGCTCTGGAAGTGCTGTTACTTTCGTTTACGTGGAACTGTTTGTCGTGTAGCATGTTCCAGAGTATTTTGATTAGAATACATACACACTGTGAAAACAGTGAATTTTTGTCATTTTTTTTTTGTTTTTTATACAAAATACGAAAATTGTGCAAGAGAATTAACGATAAAATTAAAAGTGCCTTGTAAAATTATTGCCTATACAAGCAAGTGTAAATAAATTAATCGAGAAAAATTGTTTATACATATAACATGTTTTTTATTTCATTATTAGATGTAATTTTACATAAGTTTATGTAATGTTATGTAATATTATGTAATGTTTACAACACGAGGCAAGGAAATGAAAATTAGACACATTATAGTGCAAAAGAATCAGTGATTTATTTTACGAAGTTTTACGTTGCTAAACTTGTTGCACTTTTCTTGCACTTTTTGATATAATTGTAGGACAAGCTTCTAATGAGAATTCTGCAGACAACATTTTTTTAATTTCTATTCTGTTCGAAAAACATCCCCTGTATCTTTTTGTAGTATATAAAATACTAGTAAGTGTAGGCAATAATTTTACAATGGAGTTCTCGTTTATAACAAAGTGTATATTTTCTTGTTAAGCTGAAGACTAACTCCGACGTGCGACTTCGGTAATGTTCTACCGACCGAATGCCCCTCGCTTCATCCGGATCCTAGCTTTGTTTTACAGCATCGGTCATAAATCTTGAAATCGACCCATGGTCCTTAACCCGGGATTATCCACGTGGGGGTCTAGTGCCGGGATGTACCCCCACGTGGATAATCCCGGGTTAATCTCGAATGGCCTCTACTACCGAATAGGCGAGAAAATCTTCCCACGCCTAGGAACGGGCGGCGTGGCTAACATTCGCTCACATAAGATACATGGATTTTGTCTGATCGGACTTTAAATTTGTCATTAATTTTGAACGCCGATTCGCTATGCATGTGCACTTCGAAGTTATTGGTATTATAACAATTAAAATTTTTTAAACAATCTTTTCTTCAATTTGAAAGATATTAAATCGACAAAAAAGCGCTTTTTCAGACATATATTCTTTCGTAACTGTTTGATATCTAAGTGAAATGTTACAGTAAAATTACTGGCTTAATTTGGCGGCAGGGTGTACCTACTTTTACTGGCAAAGTTATAGCCGGAAGAAGTAAGAACATTCTGTATAATAATTTGCCTGCAAATTACAAAAATGCAACGCTCGGGGAAAAAGGGGCGTATTTCGAGAAACGCCGTTTCCGAGCAATTCTATATTTCGTTCGTTTTGAACCGCTCTGGCGGTTTCGGCGTGAACTACGGAGTTACCTACGGTGCAGTGTTACGCTTTGTGTACAATGTCAAGCGTAACAAGGAGTACTCAGTTGGCATGCGCAGTCGTTGGCCAATCAGAGAGAAGAGTTTGACGCGTATATATTAGGCGTACAAGCGTACGTATGTACTCGAACGACAGTCAGTGTGGTTAGAAGTAACGAACGAGCAGGGAGCGCGATACACGTCAGGGCTCTTATTTTGATTCGTGGAGGGGGCTCACCTCAAGAAAAACGGGCGGCCGAGTCCGAAGGATTTGTTAGGGAAAAGGTGAAGGATACGACGATAAAATATGATACATGCTGGAAATGGGGATGTTGTGTATTTGAAACAGCGAGGAAATCCGATGGAGAGTGACACGACAGAGAAGGCAGTGTCAAAAAAGTGCGAGGGGCAGCTGTCTTCGATAAAGGCAAACAGCTGTTCGTCCTACAAAGGTGCAAATCGTACGATAGAAATGGCATACGAGGACAATAATCTGAACTGGAATAATCTTCCCAGCATCATTCTGCAGGAAATATTCTCATATTTGCCGTACAACTGCCGGTTACAAGCCTCCCAGGTATTCTTGACTTTTTTTTTTCCTCTTCTTGTTTCAAGGCCGTTTAAGTTCTGACCTGACACAGTGGACAATTACAACCACTCTCTGTGTTGTGGTTCGTTTTCTCCCCCTCCTTTGTTCGCTGTATCGTTTGAATATTAGTTTTGCAAGCATTGATCCTAAATTGGTTTTTTTTTTCGTTATTTTTGTATCGTACGCGTGTCTCGAAAGTGACACAGGTTCAAACAAGGAGAAAAGGGAAAAGTGAGAAACTGGAAGTATACATTTACTGTCAAACATGTGTATGACATTGCCAGTAGAAGCGGAATTGTCGAATATTACTTATGTAGTTTTTCATTCTTAATGATTTTCATGTTTCTCTAATGCAAATTTAAATTATTTTGAGTTAAAATACATACATAGATGTGTATATCATTTGTTTACCCCTTGTATATATCAACAAATATCTTTGTTTTTGTGACAGTGATAAGTTTTAAAGTTTACGAGTTTGAAAATCACGAGAATGACTCACTTGTGTTAATTTGTGTTAGGTTTGCAAAAACTGGAGATACGCTCTGTTTCATCCTCATTTTTGGAAAAAGATCACATTCGTCCTAAAAGATGAAGACACTATAACGTGGACTAGGTAACGCAAAGTTCATTTATGCACATGTAAAATTTTTAAGCTTCATTTCTAACATTGTTTCTGGTTGCAGATGTTTGGCAAGCAATTTTGAACTTAGCGTGCAAGAAGTTACAATCATCTGTGATATATCAAATTACTGTGCGAAAGAGACGTTAGCCCTCTTGAAAAAGCTAAGCTGCAACAGGCAACTTCGTAAATTGTTTTTGGTACCTAGCAATAGTACATTCGACTGTGAGGATAGCACAAAATGGATGTTGGTTAATTTTCTCATAGACATTATAAAAAAATCTGATCATTTAGAAGCTTTGAGTTTAGGATGTATAGAAGATTTAACAGCGAACGCTGAGCAAATTCTTGTACAGCTTCGTAACTGCCAAGCAAAGCACCTAACAACTCTTAGTTTGGCATCCGTCAAGGATGATCCTGCTGATTATAACGTTTTGAATGCTGGTTATGGACACATGTTTAATTCATTTACCAAACTATGTATTTTAACGTTGGATTATGAGTTCTTGAGCAATTCTTTGCTAAGGGCGTTGAACAGCGGTACCATGGAAAGGCTTGTAATTCATTTGCATGACTGGAATTATCAATATTCGGGAGCAACTGATGGTAGTTGGCAGATATTTGTTCAAAAGAAGTAAGTTAATTTATCATTCTAGCGAAACGAGAAATAATTGTTTCTTTAATTTCAGTCCAAAATGCGAGTTGCGACTAACTCTTATACACTCTTACGTTGGTATTGAGAATTTAGATACAAATATACTTCGCTCTGCCATGCCTCTTACACATTTAAAAGTGTTATTTTGTGAAAACGTTAATATCAGAGCATTACATCGGCTATCCAGGTGGTATTCGCTTACTTTAAAATCTTTAATATGGATCGACTCGATACAACCTTTAACGAGGAACATACCAGCAACGTACGATCCAGATGATCCTCATAGGTAAGACGCGTTAATTTATATTGTAATTTTGCCTTTGAACTGTTTTGATCGATGATCGATGAATAATTTATTATTCTGCTGCAGCCCTGATCCATTAGTATTAGTTGCATGGAAGTGCACCAAACTTGTGGAACTTGTATTCATAGGCCACAATTACCATCAAGAAAATTTATTAGCTATTGCACGCCTACGCGGAGACTCGCTTAAATCGCTAGTATTTGCACAAAGATTCATTGCCTCTGATACTGAATCTTGGCATAAGGCTGAAACTATCACACATGTAAGTTTCTGTCTTCAGCATTTCCAAATACGTATTTATTATTATTATTTGTTAAATTATCTTCCGATCCTTCAATTGACTTTTAATTTTGTAGGAAATAAAAGAAATAATGGGAAACCAATGGGAACCAGTAAGTGATGAAGATTTACCTGCAGTTGTTAAAAATCCTTTCGAAGGTGATAGCAGGGAAGTTATCATGCCATTGGTCCTTCGTGACCAAAAATAAATTTTTATTTGTACCAACGAAACATTACTTCCCAATACCGTACATTACCGATCAACGTACATCGTCAACAATTTCTGCGAGCTACATTCTCAGAAGTAAAGTTATATTGTTATTTTTCTATAAGAATTGTTTTTACGACAACTACGAAACAGTGGACATGTGTAAAGTCGTAGTTTAAAGTCAGTAACTGATGGATACAATGTTGCCTACCAGGTAAGAATCACACAGTTCCAATGTGTAAACAGCGAGGGTAAAAGCGCACACAAGTTCTCCTTTGCAATGATTTTATTAATTTTCACGAGAACATGATAAGCCATAGTTGAATACGTCTTGTTTATGTCTTGTGTAAGAAGGTATCTAAATTTAGTACAAGTCATCCTCTATCTTTGTTTATCAAAATGAAGATCGAAAGTTTCCGTTGGTTTTTCCTATGAGAAACCTTTCGTGATGTAGTCGCGTTTTCTTGCTAACAGTGGTGGTCTCAAAACGATCAAAATAAGAGAGATATATGTAATAATGAAATGATCGTTCCTCTCATCGATGAACATTAGTGGAGAGAAAGAGTATACATATGTAACATACGAGTATAACGATATTCTTATTAGATACTAAGAACGAAGCACTTACAAGATGATGAAGGTTTCATCAATGCAGACCCCCGATGTGATGTTATCACGGGAAAATAATCTCGAATGTGTGAAGGTGAATATGTACTATCAGTGTTACTACCAATGAGAGGCGATTATTATATGAAACAAAAGCGAAATGGGGAAAATTGAGACTAAATGAGAGAGAGAAAGAGAACTAATCTCACGTTCCACTGGAAAGCATAACGAAATTCCAAATGTATGTAAGTAGAAACATGTTAACAAATATTTTTCCAATTCTATGGGAAATTTAAATCGAAGCGAGCGCCAAGAGCATGCAGTGTAAGAAAGAGCAACTAAATGAAAAGAATGAAATATATTGAACTTCGTAAAAAGAGAGTTTGTGATCGAGTTGCACAGATAATACAAAAGATGCACTCTGATAAATAAGAAATCGAATAGCGATCCGAGGTTATTTTTAATACCAAAACCAATCGGACGCTCTTGTACAAATATTAAGTGAACGTGTGCCGAAAAGAGTGCGGTTGATCTGCTGGTACATACAGTTTAAAACACACGTCAAACACACAAACGTATGCGTGTCAGATTAAAGAGGAGAGTAAAGGAGAGAAAGAGAATATCAATAATGCTTAATGGAAAAACTGTGCGACCTCGAAGTACCGTCTTTTCACCGTGCTCTTAGCGACCGCTGAAAATGAACACAATGATATAATAATAGGTTTATCTATAAAAACAAATCAGAGAAAGTAGCTGCTAATCGTGTATGTGTATATGTATGTATATCTGTATTATCTATCGAATTTTAAACGTTAATATTCGGATGCCGCATGCATCTATTTCTGTCGTGCGATTAATAATGACGACTTTGAAGGTTAAACGAAAATATGAAAATGAAAGGGAACGATCCGTAACACAAAGAAAAATACCAAAACAGCACTCTTATACAGTTTATTATTCTGAGAGGTTATTTACTTTTTTTCGAGTCCTTGTGTAATTATTACATCGTCGTGTATCGTATTTGTAGTCACATGTACCATTGTTTTTTCTTTTATATGTGGTTCTGTACATATACATCCATGCGTTAAAAGAAATATTGGACACGCGCAAGAATCGCGAAGTTGCGCCCGAATTTAATGCGCAGGAAAAAAGAGAAGAAAAAAAGAAGAATGAGACGATGAGAAAAGCAATATATAGCGATTTATATCAGAGAAGGAAGAACGAACGATGAATCGATTCAGAGCTAGGCACAAATAACGAGGAAAACTATTTCTTTAAACGATTTAAAACTGTTATACAAAATGAACGGGCCTTAACCCTCGTATTCGTGAACGGCGATAGCTAGATCAATTCTGATCCAAATGGTTTTGTTTTATTTGTTGTTATTTTTCCAAATCCCCCTATTTTCATTCTCGAGTTTTGTGAGAAAAACTGAAGGTATATTACGGTGGATACAACAATTACAATATATCTATAACAAATTATAATTGAGAAAGCAACTTGCAACATTAATCGTTATAAATTACAGCATTATATTGCATTATATTGCAAAGCAATATCAAATAAGCGTGTATCCATCTGTTTTTTTTTTTCATGGTTGCAAATATTCGACTTTTGGATTAGAAATGATCCAGCTAACTGCCACAGGGAGGGTTAACATGTATTATATGTACCTGAGTCGCGGTGAGGACAAATTTTGCCGAAAGATTTCGACACGCGACAACTACCATTAAAAGAAACTACCCGTAATCACCTTAATGGACATTTTTCGGCGATTCGCGATGAAACACCTATCTGTTTCCCGCCAAGAAATGACTGGCCAGTTAAGGTATACTCATGCCCTTTCATTTCGTATTCCGCGCGCGTGTATTTTTTGAGGTTAGCAAATTCTTACAAAACGGAACCAACAGTTATTCGTTAAACTATATACATATATTTAAAAAAGAAAAAAAAAAGTCCGCGAACTATTGTCATTCGCTGACCACTGACGCTGTGCGCAGATGTTATTTACTAAGTCTTTTTTTCTCTTTTCTTTTTTTTTTAATTTCTTCTCTATATAATATATATATATTTTTTGTCGGTTTTATTATTACTATTATTATTATTATTATTAATGTCTATTATTTTTATTTTTTTAATCAGACGAAGTCCCGCATAAACAGTATACTCGCGGGCGCGGTGCCCGGCGTGTGAGTTTAAGGAGAGAGAGAGAGAGAGAGAGAGAACAGTGTGAAAGAACATATGTTGTTGTAAAAAATAATATGATAACGTATGAAAGGGAACGGAATTTAAACGAGAAGTGAACACGATGAGATATGCGTTCGAATGCGAGAACGAGAGCGAGAGAGAGAGAGAGAGAGGTATCCAAATGAGTAAAAATAGCAACAAACAAAAGTCAGGTGATACGTAGTACCATCTCTGCGAATCCTGTGTACAAAGTCATGTAGAAAAAAAAAGATAAAAACAACACAACGGCGTGACGTGCGGCCTCTTAACCAAACGGACACAACCCAACTATAACGTATAATATAGCGATGTAAACGCGAATGACAAACCAAGCATAAGACTGAACCTGCCGGGAAAGGTATAATCACAGAGTTGGGGGATCCGCACGTCTGGCCAACGCGTCCGACCTTCATATTCATAAAACAAGGACCGAAATCCGGGCTAAACGGAAAGCATCATTCGCAAATCGCGTCCGAACGAAATTGTTCACATCGATTTTACCTGTTGTCGATAATGCTTGTTACTCGTCTTAACTGTTTTCCTTTTCTTACGTCGGTAGCTTTCCGTTTTGGTCTATTCGCCCCTAACGAAATGATCTGCGCGAGCGCCGATTTATGAATATGCGAGTCGTTAAGAGGAAGAAAAAAAAAAGAAAGAAATAATAATGAAAACTAGAGGAGTAAAAAAACAATAACAAAGGGATGGTGCATCAGCTAGTGTTTAGATCGGATAAGCGCCTCGTTGCGAAAAAAAAGCGAGAGAGAGCGAGAGAGGGAGAGAAAGCGCGAGCGAAAGAGCGAGAGCGAGCGAGAAAGAGAGAGAGAGAGAGAGAGAAAGAATAACAAAAGCTCACTCGAAGGTGGTTCTCGTAGCCGATAAATACTAACCTATAAGACAGCCTGCCAAGAATCAAAATATTGTAAAATATCAAACGAACGCTAGCCAGTACAGAATGCTAAGATCTATTTTTTAAGAAGCGAATGTATATTTTTGTACTAAGGCAGGCCTTAGTGTGAATCGTGTATTCTCTTGCGTGTAATAGCAAGATGAGAGCTGTGATCATAATATCATTTCGGCTTAACGAGAGAGAACATATAAAGGGGAGGAAAACCGAGGAGGGGGAAGAAAGAGAAGCACGGGAAGGAAATAGCGAAAGCAACGCGACGATTGCGCGTTCACGGGTAAACATAAAGGAGAGATAATGAGACAAATGTTTCCCTGTTTAGTATGTTGTTACCGAGTGGGCTATAGATAAAAAAATAAACGGGTGGCGATAAATCGAGAACAAAACATCTGTGATAAAACATAAAATCTTAGAAAGGGTGCTCGAGAGAGAGAGAGAAGAAGAAGAAACAAGCGTGCGTTAAACGATACAATAAGAAAACATTAAAAAAAGAAGCAAAACACAAGACGCGGTGGGGAGTGGGGGGAGAGAGGAAGGGAGTAATATAGGTCGAAAGACAAAAACCCTGCGTGTATTAGGAAAAACAATACGCGAGACATGCAATTCCTACAAAAAGAAAAAAAAAAAAACAAAGAAATAATAAAATGTTTAGAAGTGCTTTTAGAAGATCTGTTGTAACGAAAAAGAAAAAAAAAAAAAAAACAATGTTCGTCGTGTGTATAACTAATTAACAGATGGAGACTGTCTTTCGACGAGATAGCCCGGTCTAACTATTGAAGTGGTCAACGTCCTGTCTTATCCTTGTCTAACAATAAGAAACGAACACGCTCGGGTCACAGTCATGTGGGTCCTCGATGAATGCCCACGCTGTTCCATCTGAATAACAAAACATTTGAACGAATCGCTCCTTGCGATTGATGATATATTTGCTGTTCTTCGAGTAAGGAGGGAAAGCTATACTTGTTCAGCTATATAGAACGTTACTTAACCCGGGATTACCCACGTGGGGATGTACATGCACTAGACCCCAAGATGGGTAATCCCGGGTTAAAACAAACCTGACATTCCACGCTACACGGTATCGCAACTTTATTGTATACATACACATGTATATATATATAAGTACGTATAGTTAATTTAGTATTATACGACTAATTTCGAGCTAAAGAACTAAACGATCTATCAACGTACACACGTGTACGCGTTCCGGTCGATGTTACGTAAAGATCGCGAAACCACACCAGAGAACCAGAGAAACCCGCCTTCGTCGTGCCGACGTGATAAACTCGGGGATAAAGTCAGGACGTTGTACGCCACGAGTAGTAGTATTATAAGTTCCTAAAGAAATGAAATGAAAGAAGAATATTTTGACACCGTTTAAGTGTGTACGAATTGTAGAACTGCATTTGATAGAGCAAACCAACCAAACTTACACGAACAAGAGAGTACATTCGGTTCGATGTAGTTCGTTCGTTGATTATCGTTATGTTTTTTTTTTTTTTTTTTTTTTTTTATTATACGGAAACTGCTTTTCAGCAGCAACAACGCCACCGATTCTTTTCTCACGTTTCGTTTTTGCATATTACGTGCGCGCGTGTGCGTGTACATGCATCCACGTGTACATGTACACGTACGTGTATACGCATATTATATAATTTACAAATACGTATGTACAAACCATTCCAATCGAACGAGCGGGCGTTACGAAACGTGGCAGTAAAACATGCAGAAATTGGAAAGGATGGTTTCGCGTTGAACGGACAGAAAAAAAAAACTCTCACAGGAAAAACAAGAAAATGTATGCTATATTCAGTTCAAACGTCGATGCATATATGTGTAGACAATGACATATATATGCGGATGAATGACGAACAACATATATGTAGACCAGTGAACTCAATCGATAACGCAAGAAACGCGGATTAATGATTTCGTGTAATGTTAATATATATATATATAGTCTCGATTATTTTATTACTGCCGTCTCTTTTTCTTTAAAAAAAAAAAAAAAAAGTGAGAACGTCTTCGAGGTTCGTTCGAGAAACCACACTGTCCAAACAACCGATGTTTGACGAGAAAGAGGAAAGAAACAATATTCCGTAAACTTTGCGCCAATTCCTCAATCGATACGTAAAAAGATGAAGGAAAAAAAAAAAAAAAAAATACAAGAACTAGAACGTTTACCGAAACGCAGCGTTAGATTATATAAGTTATTAAGGGCTGAGGTAGCAAACGCGAGCAAGCTATTTTTTATCACGTTGAATCACGAGGTAAGACGAAGAAAAAAAAAAAAAAGAAAAAAAAGAAACGAACTCCGCCGAAAAAGAAGTATCTTCCATGCGAATGAAAGGAGAGAGAGAAAGAGAGAGAGAGAGAGAGAGAGAAACATTTGCGAAGTGAGAAAGTACGAAGAAATTTAAGAAAAAAAAAAAAAAAAAAACGTGACCGGGCCCAAAATAAATGTCGTCGTGTTATATTCGTTCATCGGTTAATTAAAGTCCTAGCTCTAGGGAGTGGAAAAGTGAGTACGCGTGCAAAAGGAATGAAAGAAAGGGAAAAAACGAAGGAGAAAAGTGTGTCAAGGAGTTTTAATCACGGTCATCGGTGTTTGTTAAATAAATCGGGATCAGAGAACTTGAGGTAACGTTCAAGCGAACAACGATCATCATCCTGTTGCGATGGATTCTTCGGACTCGATTCAGTTTCCCCGCGTTTCTCGGATGTGTCGGTTTTTCTCAACGATGATTGCCGAGGACCAAAAATCGTCGCAGCGATCGTGCACGAGTTGCAATCAATCCGGTGATCGTTACGCGTATTGAAAATACTCGAGGATGCATACGGGTTCGTCGGTGGGATAACGTTATCTTGACGCGTTCGAAACACGTTATTAACCGTTCGTAACCGTTCGTAGAATTCTTTCGGTGAACTTGTTGGTGGAGGATTATCGCTTCGCATCGTATTAACCGTCGTTACTCAGTAACGATCCTCCGATACATAGTAACTCCTTTGGAATCAACCGTGCGCCGATATTTCTTTCCCGAGAAAGAAAACGGAGACGCTCGAGATCGTTTCCAAAACGCGTATACAATATATATTTTTCAACGCGAAATAGTTGCTCCGCGCGTCAGCGTTTCATATCCAATGAAATGAAACAATGTATACCTTTAAGCAGTACGTCGCGAGATACCGAGTTTAGTTGAAATATTTCTGTTCGGGGCAACTCCGATCGATTCCCCTTGTGCTGCAATATGCGCGATCGACGTGAAGACGTTCGGCATTTCCGATTACGTTCAGGGAAATACTTAATCTATTAAGGACAAAGACGCGTTGGCGTACAGTGTTTCGGTATTTGTAATGTTCCTTTCTTCGAAGAAAGAACTTGTTGCACGATGTGGTTCTCTTTATCGGTAGCTGTTTCTTCTTTTTGTAATCATCTGGATCCTGTAATTTTATTTCAACGAAACTGAGGCATCTCGTGTTGTCGTGTCGTGTGATCAACTGTTCTTTCCAGGTTGTAGAAACTTCTCATCTTTCCAAATCCGTAGATTTGGAAATTTCCTTCGCAATGTAATTTATTTAATTTATATAACGGCGATCGGTCCTTAATGGATTAATGGTCCGCAGGGAGATGTTCGTTGGCGTGTTTCGGGTGTAAGTCCGCGTTCAATTCTTCCTTGTTAAAAGGCACGTTTAACGATGCTGTACATACTGTTCGATTCCATTGCGGTTAATAATTTAATCGGCGTCGCTGTGGTTTTTTCCAACAGTATAAGTGCAAAAGCGTGTGTCACGCGTCCGCCATGTGTCCGCCAGTTCTGAAGCGTGAAATCGGACGTTTAACACTTCTGGTTTCGGACAAAGGGGAAAAGAGAGAGAGAGAGAGAGAGGAAAAAAAGAAATCCCCGACGATTACCAATGAATTTCGACGGATAAAATCGTGGCCTCTTATCACACGTTATATACACACACACACACACTTTTTAGTCGTCGTAGGCACAACGTGTTTTCGCAACCCGTTAGCGCACTTGGAAGTTTCTCACGTAGAACTCGATACGCTAATTATGTAAAAGAAGAATACGTGTATACTTTGTAAATGTTCTCTCGTAAATATGTTCGACGACGAAAACGAAAAAAAAAAAAATAAAAGAAAAAAGAAAAAAAGGAAAAAAAAAAAGGTGAAAAACAAAGTTGAATATGCCGGTATACCTCGAGCGGAGGATTTTCGTCCTCCGGCTCGGGCATTGATTTTTTTCGTAATCTCGGTGTTCTCAGAGGTTAATGTTTATACATGTAGTGACGACATATACATACTTGTATAGGTGAATAGCATTTCGATCGAGCGCGGTAAAAGCAGGGGATCCCGACCGGTGTGTATCGCGTTAAGAGGATGAATGCAACGGCGTTTGAAATTGCTGTTTCCGAGAGACGAAGCGTGCGATATCTATATATGCGTGTCCAGCGCGACTGTTCCATTATTTTCTTTCGCGTTGTTGACGATGGTGTCATTTCGCGCCATTTCGGACCATCGATTTTTAACTTCTCGTAAGATAGTTCTTGGATCTCCGAAGAGAGAGAGAGAGAGAGAGTGTGTGTGTGTGTGTTGCGTGCTTATTTTTCCTTTTGCTATTTTGTACACTCGTCTCGTTTTCCAAATACAGTAGAACCTCTCTGTGAACGCGAAAGATACGAGTCGCGCGAGTTTCACGAGGTTTTTACGAAAACCTCGAGCGCACAAAAAAAAAGTTGAAGCGAAACGAAGCTTTTCCTTCTTCCGAACAGAACGAAAAATTACATCAACCCCCGAGAAAGGGGGAAAAATTTCGTTTGACGCGCGTTGGCGTTTAAAAGTCGTTTAAAATGTGGGACAACGACACATTGAATTGTGGAAATTGAATCATGCCGATACAGTTTCACCTCCAATTTCTGAAATTTGTATTCTCTACAAACGTACGTTCCTTTTTAATCGCGTTTGATTAGGGGTCCTACTGTGTCCGATATACTTGTTTTTTCTCGATCGCAATCTTTCTTTCACGGTGTGTCGGTTCGACATCGAACTTGGGCGACGTTTGTAGCATCTGTAAAGTAGTACGATCCGTGAAAGAAAGAAAGAAAGAAAGAAAAAAAAAAAAAAATAAATAAATCACAGCGCATTTTCAGCATTATTTTCCGCTGACGCGATAAAAATCCAGCAAAGGTTTGAACTCAGCGGGAGGAGGCGGGTGAGAGGAGGAAATCGAAGTCGTCTCCTTTTACTGTTACTCGCGATTCGCGCGTCGCGAAACCTCCAAGAACAGGAACCAATATCCACGTACATATATTAAGGATGCAATCTCTACGTATTAATATATTATACAAACTTACACCGCCATCGTTTCCCTCTCTTTTCTTTTCTTTTCGTTTCTTTTATTTTCTTTTCTTTTTTTTTTTTTTTTTTTTTTTTTTAATTATTTACGGTACAGATTTTTATATAAATAATAAATCCGTAATTTTTGCTGTTGTACATATATTCTTTTCAACATATGAAAGAGATGATTTTCGAAACCACACTGTTGAAAAAAATCACCTTCGAACTTGAATTTAATTGAAAGTTAGTTCTTTCTTATATATTTTGATGTTTTATTACAACAAAGTAGGTGGGATCTACTATATTCGCCCTGTAGATTCTAAAAGTGATCGATTGATATCTGACTTTGAACGATTACGGTAACGAAAGAATGTTTTCCAAGTAAGTTTTTCGCACGTTCTCTAGAATTTATTGTATATTTCCATTGATTTGCTTCAATTCCCAATGTACGTTTCGTTGCTCAATGTTCGTGCGTTTTTAAAATTATTCTTTTGCTATAGATCTTGATATATAGTCAGTTGAGCGATCGATTAGTTTTTGATTTCAGAGTCTTCGATTGCAGATATAATATATTCTAATACACGGCTATTACGTAAATTCTAATCTGTGGATAATTACATGAATTGCGCGCCGCATGTTATTTATACATTTTAAAATTCACACAGATGAGGTCTCATTGATTCAAGTCAAATAATTTTGATATTTAATGCTTCTGCGTTTACGTAAAGCATTAAATATCGGTTACACCTGCTGGAAGAAGATTGTTTCCACAGGACAGATACATCATACGAAACGACGCGACGCGATGTGAGATTTAGCCTGGCTTCACCCAGATGCTGGTATCACCCTATACGTTATCGTACTTCTATCTTTTGGTTGCATAATGCTAGTCATCTGTATGGTCGTATGACACACTCTGTAATAGCCGCGCCGCTCTCTTCGGTCGACGTTCCCGGGGAAAAGAATTTTTTGTAAGGGAAGAACGTTACCTATGTTTCTTTAATACGTGCTCCGATGTTTCACAATAGATCGGCAGAAATGAAAGAAATGTAGTTATTGGAAACTCTCAAGAATTGTATCTACTTACCATGTAAATTTCACTTCAAAAAGGGACAATTATTTTTTTATTTCCTAGCTAGTTGTGTTCGTAGATATTAAACGAAATAGAAATTAATAATATTTTATTATATTTTATATATTATTACATTACATTTTATTATATTTCATTATTATATTATATTTTATTATATTTTACTATTATATTACATTTTACTATATTTCATTATTATATTATATTTTATTATATTTTATTATTATATTACATTTTACTATATTTCATTATTATATTATATTGTATTATATTTTACTATTATATTATATTTTAATATATTATAATAATATTTTCAATATAATTTTAATAATATTTATATTATATTACAATAATATTTTCAATGACGCGTAATAACCTGAATAAAATCGAAATTACATGCACATGTATATTACGTGCCAACAATTTTCTTACATATATTAAAATATTGTTTAAATATTTATTATTAAAATATTATTTATATATTATTATATATTAAAAATATATTTATATATTATTTACATATTAAAAATA